>NC_139650.1:17841119-17956119 GCF_964638095.1 Poromitra crassiceps | reverse complement strand
CACTGTACCAGCGCAGGAGAGAGTCCTCTTACTCTCACTCTGGTATAGCGGGATAAAAAGGTTATATTTACAACCATCCACCGAAAGTAACAAGCATGCCTGCTTTATTGCACAATCCAAATCTTCGTCAAAACTTGCCATTTTCAGCGTGTAGGTTGCTAGCTTGCTAGCTTGCTAGCTAGCGTTGTTGTTTCACAGCAGAGTGGAAAGGGATTTTCCTTCGCTCCGACTGAAATGGTCGGACCCAATGCCAGCGCTTATCCCTGCAGCTGCTTCAGTGAGTCACACTACTCGGAGTCCACTTGTGACTAATCACATTTTAGTTTACAATTCCATTATTTTGCATTTCAAGACAGTTTTTAAGTCCATAACAATGCAAAGCAATTCTTACCAGAGTGTCTTGATTGGGAATCAAATGAACACAAAGAAAGAAATAGGTACATGATATATTATTATTGATTTAATATCAGAAGTTGTGCAATGTAGATGGTAGGATTGCTGCAAAAATACTGGACAATGCTGCTGGTGTCTTATGAGTCTGTAGTGGTCAGTGGTGTCCTCTGTGCTGTCCTGTGCTGGGCCAGAGGCTAGCAGACTCCAACAGACTCAACACACGGATCCGCCAGGCATGTGATGTTGTTGATGTTGTGGGGGTGGAGCTGAGGCATGTGATGTTGTTGATGTTGTGGGGGTGGAGCTGAGGCATGTGATGTTGTTGATGTTGTGGGGGTGGAGCTGAGGCATGTGATGTTGTTGATGTTGTGGGGGTGGAGCTGAGGCATGTGATGTTGTTGATGTTGTGGGGGTGGAGCTGAGGCATGTGATGCTGTTGATGTTGTGGGGGTGGAGCTGAGGCATGTGATGTTGTTGATGTTGTGGGGGTGGAGCTGAGGCATGTGATGTGGTTGATGTTGGGGGGGTGGAGCTGAGGCATGTGATGTGGTTGATGTTGTGGGGGTGGAGCTGGACTCTCTGGCGGCAGTGTCAGAGAGGACCATGCTGTAAGTTACATTCAGTGCAAGACTCATTCCAATGAGCTGCACCACCTGTGGTCATCAAACTTTTCAACTCCTCAATTTCAACTCCACAATAGACTGGACCTTGGACTTATTTCAGCCCTGTCAGCATGACCCCATCATTTATACCAGTGATACTCAACTGGCGGCCTGCGGGCCGCGCCCCCCTGTGTGGCATGGAATTGCAAATTATTATTATTTTATTTTTTTACAGTGCACCTGAACGCAACATGCAAGATACCCGCTGAATAAGGCCGTGTTCAGACTAAGAGGCCAAATATGATTTGTGAACTTTAGTGACCTATTAATGACTTTATCCAGATTGGTTTTATGAGTCTGGACGCTCCAAGTCTGATGTGTGTCACTTGTCCCAAACCACATATGAGGTAGTTTCCAATCTGCTTTCGACTGATGTGACTTGAGTGCGGACGCGCAGATCCACCAAATCTGATTTGAACGTCACTCGCAACTCGTCATCAAATGCTTCTGCGCAGGAAAACCACGTCACCAACGTACGTATTTACTGACGCCCACATCGTTACCATAGCAACCCATGCAGATAGGCTGTTTAGGTCTGGCCACACAGATCCGACTTGAGAATCAGATTTGTGGCAGTGCGGACACACTCCCAAATCAGATTTGGGAAACCAATCAAGATAATGATGATTAATGACTTTATCAGCAAATCGGATTTGCACTGTAATGTGAACATGGCCTAAGTGTCCAAATGTTCATGTCATTCTGGCCAATACTCCACTTCTGTTATAGCATTTCAGTCTGGAATATGGAATATCTTTCAATAATCTATGATTTAGCTGCTAAATTGTCAAATACCGCCGTCTGCTCGCTACCCAGGCACTTATGTATGTACTTAACCTAACTAACTATCCGGTGTGCACAACATTGTCAGACTAAACTCCGGCTGACACCCCAAAAACCTACAATCCGCTACAGAAAAATGTATATTGATTGTTTATTAACTGGCCCCTGGCCTTCTATGATTTCACGAAAGTGGCCCCCGGGCAAAGCAAGTTGAGTATCCCTGATTTATACCTTATATTAGTGGAAGTTTGATTGATTGATTGATTTTATTTATGGATATAGCAGAACAAAATCCAAGGGATAGACATGCAAAAGTGTGAACGTCTTATTTCCAACATGGTCCCGTAAGTTCTTTGTTCTTTCTTAAGATGCTGATCCCTAATAACGACAAAGACCATGACAACAACAACAACACTACTACTACTACTAGCCTACTACTACTACTACTACTACTACTACTACTAATAATAATAATATTAGTAATAGTAACAATAATGTTTGGAAATTCTATCCAGATACACCATTTCTGCTTTTCTCAAGCCTGTAAAATGATGGCCAAAAAGATGTCCACAGACAGGATGAGCAGAGTAAAGGTTAATTGGGCATGGCCAGTATCAACAGCTTGAAGCAACCAGCGTTTAATGAATATGACAAGAAGGGAGAGAGCTAACAGAGCCATCCACACACACGCCATGGAGTCACTTTCCATCTACGTGCCAGCCGGCCTCTCACTGCTGAGGATCTACTCTACTGTAAATAACAGGCTGAAAAACAATTTAGGATTTATCGATTTGTGCCCATGAGGGGAAGTGTTCCACACGACGGCAGTATGGACTCCCAGAAGACAGAAGGCCCTCTTTGTTCATGGGTTAGGTGTCACATGGGCAGGAACATGCTGAACATGCTCGGTTGCCTCGATAAATTGTTGTTGACACTGCCCTCTAGAGATGTGTGGTGCTACATTAGTACTGCAGACCATAACCGGCCATCCTCCTCTCTGTCTGGGTGGGTGGGTGGTTGTCATCTCAGGCAGCGCAATTACATGCTCTTAAGAGATTGACTTTATATATTTATGGCACCCTTTTCACTATCGCTGTATCTCCTCGTAAGGAACGGCTTGTTCAATTCATCATGGTGCTTTCCCCGTGCGCTATGGAAATATCGCCCTAAATCCTCTCCTGTCCAGGCTGGGAAACAGATTTCCATGCCGTTTCTGTACAGTAGGTAGAGGTCTTACTGGGTCACTGCTACACAGATCGCTCGACCATTTTACAGCGCTGAAATATTGAGTTTGTGCAGAAAGGGAAACCAACAGCTTTATTCAACTGAAATCATATATTGGGAGAATGGATGTGGCATACTGGCGACTGGCTCCATGAATAACTTATCGCCTGGACTATGAAATACATCCCAGAGGACCGATTCACAATGGCGCTTATAGCGAGGAGAATAGCAAACCTTGGCTAACCTCGCTAAGGTGACGCTGATTCAAATGAAATACCCAGAGGCAGCTGTCAAAAGTCTTGTCAGAGTCTTGACAATGTCCATGGTCCCATCTCTCTGGAACTGCATCTGACTGTGGAGGTGACCACACGATGACAGGGAAAACAATAATCATAATAATAATACTAGTACTACTACAAATAATAATAATAACTTCCCTATGATTGAGTGCAATGATGTAAAATTATCTAATCTCTGTGACAGCACAGAAAAGCTCATTATAATTTATTGTTAACAAATGTCACCGTTCTATTTAATAATCCATGTGAGCAGTTATTTGAATGCCTCTGGCCCTTACACACATAGGCCTTCTGATTTGATTTGAGAGACTGTATCAAAGCAATGCTGATGTCATGGGCAATTCTAGGCTTTCCAAACAGGGGTTGCACCACCAAGAAGGTAATAGGACTCCGACTGGGGGGTATCTAGGGGGGGCTGTGGTCCCCCATAGACAAATAAATTTTGTATATTTTAGAGTAAAATGCATTAATCTGGTGCACTCTGAGAGCAAAATGAAGAGGCTAGTAGATATGATATAACTTGTCGCAGAACATCAATTTTGGTTTATTTGGTAAAAGTAGAACTGTATTCCTTCTGGTTTTCTTCATTGTTCATGGTTTTGTGGAAAGTATTCACTATAGAGTCTATAGTGAATGCTGCTATTAACTTGTGTTTACTTTTGCTACTAAACCAACATCAGGACATCCAAGCAAGTTCTGACAGAGAGCAATGCCATTGGACCCATTGGACAAACACATTTGCATATCTCCCAGCATGCATTGTTCTTTCCAAACTTTTGACCACAAAGTAAAGTAACCACATTAAATAAGTGGTGAGTGGAAATAATCATTAGCCTATTCTTAGTTAAACATGCAGTTTTGGAACATTCAATAAAGACAAATAAAAAAATAGACTATGACTCGACACCCTAAGTGATACACACATGTTATGAGAGTGGTATATATACCCCTCACACTAATATCCGTTTTAGTGTAGAATGGTTACTTCCTTGCTCTGCTCTCCCCTAGAGTGCACAACCATGTTCAACCCTGGCACCAGGAATCATCTGGCCACTAGGGGTTGCAGCCAGTGCATGTTCACATTTCCTGAGTAGCTTAAAATATGTAGCTTAAAATACGTTCATAGACTATAGAGAACGTAGTTAATATTATTTTTCCTCATTGATACATTGTTTCAACCGCCCGCAACCCATCCGCTATTAATCAGAATGTTTATTTTTATGATCTGGCCTGCCCGCGGGGCGGGATATCCGTGGTCAGCGTGGTTATAACTGCGGTCCGCGCATCACTAGCGCGCGTAGTTTAGAAATTTTTTGATTACTAGCAGGATTACAATTTGATGGAGCAGAGCAATCAGTGGGCCAGTGCACTCAAAAAAATAAATGACTAGACAGCAGGTACTCAGTGCACTGTAATCCCAAGATGGAAATATTATTTTTGTGTTACTATGAATGAGAAACAGGTGTCAGATAGAGTAGCTGGAAGCTGTAACCAACACATCAGGGCCTCTATCTTCCGACAGGAAGATCCCTAAATAGCGATTTGCGCACTGTTTGCACATGCCTTAAGCCATGGAAGATAGCATTCCGCCTTGCGCCGTCCGCCAGGTGTTCTGCCGAGTTTTGCTCCCCCGCTGAGCAGCAAAAAAAAACATCCCCACCTCACGGGAGCATACTTATAGATTTATACAGAAATGTAACTGATTCAAAGTGATATAATTGTCTGGTAGACGTGACCTCCCTGATTTCTAAGTTAAAACAGCCCCGAAATATGTTGGGGATGCAATTCTCGGCGGGCATGCGGAAACGATCACGGCACCTGTCGCAACCGCAAATTAGAGCTGTGGCAATTCTGCCAAAAATCATCTGCGCCCCAAAATGCCTGCGCAAACGGGATTTGGGCGGTCTTAACTACCAGAATTATTCACAGGCGTGGCCAGGCAAGGCTGTGCATTACGTCAATCAAAACCAATCCGATTCCCGTCTTGCAATGGTTGTTTGCGCGCGGTTGCCTCGCCGAGGCATGCAATATGCTGTAATTCTCTCCATGCGTAATAGAGTGTACTCACTCGTGCGAGGACAGAGGGAGCTTATTGACAGATCGTCTGTGGTGCCAATGACCCTTCGGGTTATGAAGGTAAATAGCCTCTATCCATGATTGTCCCAAAAGTGTTCTCAATTAATTTCCCTCTTTGCGATGTGATAAAAGTTTCTCAGTGAGTTATAGTTGATTGCCTCACTGAATTATCTGCTAATACCCAATTTTAGCAGCATAATTTGATGTCTTGGCGTGGCAAGGCTGTGCTTAATGACATATCCTAAAGGAATTCCACTTTCCACTACGCAAATACCTCTCTGCGCTGGGAGCGTAGCCGTAATCCCCGTGCACAGCACCCAGCGCAGAGAGGTATTTGTGCGTAAAGCTTGTGGCATACTCTTTGCGCCCAGCCAAGCGCATAGGGCGCGCGGCGATTATGACGTCATCGCACGGGGCGTGTCGGGGGGCGAGGCCTGAGCGCAGCGCGGCGCGTCCATGGAGATTTTTCTATCAGCGCGTCGGGTTTTGCTGCCTGTGCCTGTGAGATCTACGTGGTAGGCTATCCGTGGATATCTGCTGTGATTGAGTCCTCACCGTCGTAAAGTCGCCTTTGAAGCATGACGTTCGATTATAACGAACTAGTTGTGTGGCTTAGCCTTCCCAAATGTTGAGGGTCGTTTTTTAGAATTGAATACATAGAACTGGGAACGTTACTGTACATTTCATTTCATTCAGACTGCCTGGAGAAGCGAGCTGAGCACTGAGTATGTTCTGTTTTGGCCCGCGCAGAGTGCCTGCGCCCTCCTCGGAGCCCCGCCCCCAGCGCGTGCGCGAAGAGTATGCCAGAAGCTTAAGAGGTCCTTTTCAAAGCTCTTAGCGCAAAGTAATTGCGCACTGCTGACGATAGGGTAACGCCATCTAGCCCACATTTTAGCGCTGAAATGCCTGCTTTGGCATGGGGCAGCCAATGCCCAGTACAATTATCACAGGCATGCGCTTGTGTCCGCCCCCAATTTGCATTGAGCATGGCGTTAAACGAGCGCAAATGCAAAATTAGCGGTTTTGGGAAGATAGAGGCCACCGTCTCAAATGAGTATTACAGACCTGGTTTTGGGGAAAATGTCCTCCTGAGGAGCATGCCTGTGGACTCCAATAGTCAAATGCAGGAAATTTGTTAATGCAATCCAAAAATAACAGATAGTAATCAGTTACTTACTGTAATATTGTGATACTTTGATTATGTTACTGATAAAAGATTTGAATGGGTAATTAGTAAGTGTATCGGATTACATTTAGTAATTACATAAAGTACATTACATAAAGTAACCCTCCTAACCCTGCAAATAACATTGGTTTCCACTTTCAAAATATGTCTGATGTGTACGCCAAAGTCACATTTTATGGGCAGCTGCGCCGAGACCGCTGCTCTGCCCGGTGAGTCGAATGACCGCAAGCTGCGGCTGGAGCGGCATGGCCCGGTTGCGACAGCTGGGGAGACTTGGTGTAACCGCTGGTGTGAGGCTGTTTAGTGACAGCTGGGAAGACTTGGTGTAAACGCTGGTGTGAGGCTGTTTCTTGGTTGAAAACGGTGCTTATGTTTAGACAAATAAAACAACTTGGTAAGCGTATGGTTTGGGTCTGCGTTAAAAATGGGACATGTCGAGAATCAAAACTGGCACTCTCACCTTCTCCCTTACCTGTCAGTGGGCTATTTCAAAACAAGACTGTGGTTACTCAATGTCGCCACAAGTCGCCTCCTGGCGTATCCACTGAACGCACCTGCAACATTTGGCATATAGGCTATTTATTCTAAGTTGAAAGTGGGCTAATTTATACTCAGATTGAAGAGAGGGTGAGTCTTGCCCCCGCCCCGTGAATCCACAAGCTCTGTGCCTGCTAGCATGATAGATGCTCTTTAATGAGCTAAATGATAGCAGCCAATTTACATCAGAAGAGTGACTTTAGCTCGCCCGATCAAGCCCATTACACAGGTACTCATAAAGTTCAAATGAAGTCTCAATGGGCCTTAATGTCGTTCCAGCAAGTTAATTTAATGTTTATTTTCTATAGAGATCAATGTCGGCATTCTGCAGACTGAAAGTAAATCTTTCTCATATCCCTCATGTCCTCCAAAAACACAAGGGGCCATATGCTTGTGCAAGCACAAGGGCAAGCGTTATCTTTGCTAGTTTCTAGCACTCAAAATCTCCCTTTTTTCTTTTAATTACCACTGGGTCTGTACATCAAAGACCACTGGGTCTGTACATCAAAGACCACTGGGTCAGTACATCAAAGACCACTGGGTCAGCACATCAAAGAACTTTTAATTACCACTGGGTCAGTACACCAAAGACCACTGGGTCAGCACATCAAAGAACTTTTAATTACCACTGGGTCAGTACATCAAAGACCACTGGGTCAGCACATCAAAGAACTTTTAATTACCACTGGGTCTGTACATCAAATACCACTGGGTCAGTACATCAAAGAACTTTTAATTACCACTGGGTCAGTACACCAAAGACCACTGGGTCAGCACATCAAAGAACTTTTAATTACCACTGGGTCAGTACATCAAAGACCACTGGGTCAGCACATCAAAGAACTTTTAATTACCACTGGGTCTGTACATCAAATACCACTGGGTCAGTACATCAAAGAACTTTTAATTACCACTCGGTCAGTACATCAAAGACCACTGGGTCAGCACATCAAAGACCACTGGGTCAGTACATCAAAGACCACTGGGTCAGTACATCAAAGACCACTGGGTCTGTACATCAAAGAACGTGTGTATTACCACTGGGTCAGTACATCAAAGAACTTTTAATTACCACTCGGTCAGTACATCAAAGACCACTGGGTCAGCACATCAAAGACCACTGGGTCAGTACATCAAAGACCACTGGGTCTGTACATCAAAGAACGTATTTCAGTGACACAGTGGTAATTAAAAGACAAACAAGATTTGGAGTGCTAGAAACTAGCAAAGATAACACTTGCCCTTGCACTGGGCGTAAGATATGGTGAAAGGCCTGTGGCACTAAGGGCCCTATGGCGATATCGCAAACACAGGTGTAGGCGTGGCCCAGGCGTGTCCATGCAAAATACTGGCCTTTGCGCGCCTCATATGCTATCGTCTACCTCCTGCAAGTGTAATTTTGCTAATTTTGCAAGATACCATCGCCAGGTTTCGAGCGTAAACACAGGTTTATCGCCCATGCCAAACCAGCCGTTTCCGCTCAAAATGTTAGGAAAAATGTCCTTGTGTGCACGCAATTTTAAGACCACCTAATAGCAGGTCTTAGCGCTAAAAAAAAACACTGCACCTGAGCACACACAGTATTCTCCACACAGTGCAGGAAATCCTCGCTTGGATACATTACGCACGGCATGGATGTCCCTCTCTCTCCAACACCTCCCGCGCACACACACTCTTCACTCTTCAGAATACCACGTTGATTTTCAACTATAGCCCACTGCAGAAAAAACACACACCTTGATTTAAAAATTAGAATTCGTTTGTCATGGTTTCATTAGGCTACATAATTCCCGACCATACAGATCTGTGGTTTTAGGTGTATAACAGTAGATTACTTTTGAGAAAGTTGTGCAGTAACCTCTTTCCCTGCAATTGCACGCATGCAATATAGCTTAAAGTCCCTGGAAACCAGAAATATTTTTTTATTATTTAGCATTTTGAGTTCATCACATGACAGGAACCTATGTTAATAAGCCACCAGCCAAATTTGAACGATGATGAACGTCGCAAAGTATATAAATTTAGGTTTGACAGTCATGGCAAAACTCATGAGAATCAATTAGGTTTTTAGGGTGTATTTTCTCCCGCGGACTGTGTGGGCGTGTCCCATCTGCAGCAGGTCTTTTCCTCTCTCTCTCTCTCTCTCTCTCTTGGAGGAGACTGCTCGGCGGAGACCTCTCTCTCCGTGAGAGAGAGAGAGAAGGAAAGAGAGATGGAGTGTGTGTGTGTGTGTGTGTGTGTGTGTGTGTGTGTGTTCACGCGTTGCTCGGCGAACACTCGGTGCTGCGAGTGCACATCGCTACTGTGTGTGTGTCAGTGTGTGTGTATGTGCGCGCGTGCGTGCATGCGTGTGTGTGATTCGATTAAATCTTATGACGTGATAAGATCATGCATTTTAGCACCGCGCGCTCCGTTCTCTTCAATGAGGAAATGGAAATCCAGACCTTGTAGAAAAGTGTCGATTTTTGGGGTTAGGGTTGAAAGTAATTCTCTCTCTTTTCTGAGGCACACAATTACTCACATAAGACCCTAAATTTAATAGTTAGAAGGTTTTTGTGGATTTTGGTTTCCAGGGACTTTAACTCATTGAATGCCATGGACGTCCTTCGACGTCCAATTAAATAGTGACGTAGAATGCCACGGACGTCCTTCGACGTCCAATGCGTTTTTTGACGGTGGGACGTCGATCAAAGCCTTCCGCAGCTCCTGTACAACTATAGTAGCTATTGGAGGTGTATAACCTATTTTACGGACTCATTAGGTGGCGACAGTGCTTGCTCGGTGCAGTCCAGATTAGAGACAGGTCCGAGAAACAGCCTAAAAGCCGTGGATCAAAGACAAACCGATACATGCTCCCAGAGCCATTTGCTCTGTCGCGGGAGATTGGCTCCGAACAGGAGTCAATCCGCGCTCACAACTGAGCCCCTCTGTCCCTGTCTGTCTGTCTGTCTGTCTGTATAGTTTCCCCACCCGATTAGCAGACAGGAAAGCAGCCCCTGACGCCAAACCATTCAGCAATCCGGGTTGGCTCTTCCCTGCTGTGGCGCTGAGAGCCGACAGCAGCACACAAACGCAGCAGTCCGAAAATATAATGGTTGCGTGAGGCTGTGTGCAGTGTGGGGAGGAGTTTACGGGGGGAGGGGGGGAGGGGGGTGGTGCCGGGTGGTGCACGCAGGGCATCACACAACAACTACGTCACTACATCAGAAAATATTATCTTCAGACTCAGTGAATGTGCTTGAAATGCTGCATTTCACAAAAGGCGGATTATCTCAGCTAATAATTTGAAAAGCCTGAAAACGCTGAAAACAACCTATCTTCTCCGGCTCATAACTAAAGAACGGAAAATGGTATCAATAAACTTTTTTTTGCTGATGATACAATAGAGCCAGCTCGTTCTTGTGCGTGTTCGGTGTTTACATAGTAATATCACACAATATTCTGTGGGCCTCGAGAAATCACTGAAAACGCTCTGAAAACTCTGGCACTGGGAGCATCCGTTCTCCAAAAGTGGCTGGCACTGAATGAGTTAACAGGAGTGGACAATTCTGATATAGGCTATTGAAATAGACTAGGGTTAAATTCTCACACATCCACTACCCTAAAGAAACAAATATTCTTACATGTGTATGTTATAGGCTACTGTATATGAACAAAACGTCTAATTACAGTAAGCGCACGCTTTGGGACATAACACCATAGGGCTATCATGCTGCGTAACTGCATGGCAGCCCTTTGGTGTTTCAAATGGTATATCTTTCCATCAGCACCAATTTTCATTAGTTTCTAATGGTTTATCTATATTGAATCCGAACTGGTTCATCCTCCAATTTTCTCCATCTCTTGTTCCACCCCCCCCCCTCTCTCCCACTCTCTCTTTCTCTCTCTCACTCTGTCCCTCTGCTTGCCCACTCAGTGAGAAGGAAGCTGCTGTCACAGACGTGACGTTGTGGCTTTTAAGGGGGATGGACATGGACATTCACACCTGTGAATAATTTTGGGTATAAACACGCCTATATGGAGGTTTGCGCCGAGATGACGCCAAGCGCAGCGGGGACGACACGTCCACAATTAGGGCTTTGCGCGGCGCTATTCAAGGCCCTCCCCATGGTAAGATAAGGACATCTGGTAGTACCAGAAATCTTGTCACAGGGACAGTTTTTATCCAACTGCCATCTCTTCAACAAGACCGAAAGCCCCCACAAATAAGGACTTTATCACTAGATGTGATGAGGCGAGTGACGCAAGTTTTTGCGGCGCGAATGACGCGATTTTCACCTCATCACTGGCTCGAGTTGAAAATGTTCAAGTGTGGTGAATAACTTGCGAGAGTGAATGTGCGATTATAAGCGAAACCCAGAAACGGGGCACAACAACAAACATACGCCGCGGAACCGCCCGGGCCACACGGGCCATGGCCCGGCTACATTTCAAGCTGTGCGTTTTTTTACCTGCTACCTGATACACCGAGTTGAGCCAAGCGTCTGTCTCACTCATCCGCTTCCCCCGTTACGTCTAGCTTGACACAACACAGCCAGTCTAATGTACCCGTCTGTAAACGGTGCAGCTGAGCTGATAAATGCCGACTTGTTCAACGAGCAACAGGTTAGCGGATGTGATAGATAACATCATTAGGCTACATTCCCAAAACGAGTGTTATTTTGTGACGAGCAAGCTTTTAACGTCGGAGTTCGACAAGGAAATGCGATGCGAGGAGGCACGCGCTGCAGTCATGGGCTGCAGTGCAGATTACCCCGCTAGCCGGGCGCTTCTCGCTCATACAGTGCAGAGTAGACTATCCAGGCAGCGTCAAGCCAGCGTAAACACAGCTGCTCACGTTCTAGACCGGATATTGCTCCCAGAATTATTTTACAGCGGGAGCCTCACAAAAATAAGGTGGATAGTGAATTTAAGGTGTTCATTTTGAACATTAAGACAGGAAAAAAACTGTAACATTGTCATTTCATCCCCAGTCCAGAGCAAACGGACATCATCAATGTATCTCTTCCACATTTTTATATAAGGCAAAAAAGTATTTTTCACTGGGTTCAATAGCCTACATAGTCCTGTTCAAAAAGGCTGGCTTTACTACTCACTCCCTTCATTTCTAAGTAGTTCTGATTTTGGAACATTAAATGATTGTGATTCACATTAATTGTGAGTAACGAGCAGATGCAAGTTTTTCTCCCCTCGCTCTCTCCTTCCCTCTCTCAAATTTAGCTAGAAGCCAAGGTATGGCGGCTGCCATAGCTTGCCATACTGAAATGACACATTTGGCCTCCAAATTGCCATCATTTTTGCACCTAATTTAGTGTTTGTATTTTGCCTAGCGCAGAAATAACTTGTGAGAGGCACTGCTATGCAGCCTTGGCTATAAAAGTTGTGATGTGTAATTTGATAAGATTTGTACTTTTAGATGTTTCAATACAGACATCACATGAAACCCATGACCAAAATATGCATGCACCCTGCCCCACCATCTAATTTCCCTCTAGTGCCTACTACAGGCAGATAAGAGGATTGCCTGGCTTTGTTCATGTAAATACACCACTAGCTTAGAGTGTCTTGTCACATTTGCTGAATGTCCTATCCACCTTGGCTGCTCCCCCCTCAAATGTCCCTCTATCTGCAAAAGCAATACTACAGAAAGACGAGGATGATCTCTGTTTATGTCAAGTAACCATTCAACTGTTGATGTCTCAGAAACTGCCTCTGTATTGATCTTGATTGTCATATGGTCTTTGAGATGGTGGGGACAAGATGGGAGACAATGTGCATGTGACCTCTAGTGACTGGCCTGACACGCCCCCCCGACACGCCCCCCCCGACACGCCCCCCGGCCCCCCCAAGTTCAGATGCGTTCCGCTGCCTATGACAACAAACACCACTTAAATATTGACTTTCTATCTACAAACACCACAGTATTTTGTTGGCAGCACTGCTTTGACTTCTGCACAACTGAATGACGCCCGTTTTCTTCCACCAGCAGGGGGCGTAGTGCAGTTCTTGATTGACAGCCCATTTCAACCTGTTCACTCACAATTCATTATGACCGCAACTTACTCTTCATATGAATTGGGCATATAGCCTACTACCAAGGGCTGTTAAGGGCATATGGATCTTTAGAAACCTTTTCACGGGGGGGGGGGGGGGGGGGGGGGGGGTATCCCGCAGAAATAAATCGGCTTAATGTGCAGAATTAAAGAGGTCTGAATTCAGGGTGGGATTAAGGAAAACTGTGTGAAATAAAAACAGCGAGTGATCAGGAATGACTGTGCGTCTGTCTAGAGAGAGAGAGAGAGAGAGAGAGAGAGAGAGAGAGAGAGAGAGAGAGAGAGAGAGAGAGAGAGAGAGAGAGAGAGAGAGAGAGAGCGAGCGAGGGAGCGCGCTTTGACTGAGGAGCAGATTTTCATCCAAACCTCTCGGTTTTTCCCCTCTCTCCCGAGTCCGACTGTACGCGGCTCAGCGCAGCAGCTCCATCATCTAAACTGGGAAAATACTCCTCTCCTGTTCGCAGCCAGTGTGTTGATGCTCTGAATGCTGTATTCATAGTCAACTTCTCCTATTTCCCCACTCGGACTTGAGCCGCATCATGAACAGTTTGGGGGCACCTCTCAATCGCATACCTCTGGAATGGTGGGGATTACGCAGCCGAAACCCGGAGCAGAGCATGTGAACGCCGATGGAGTTTGGGATTTATTGTGGCAAAATAAGGAAAAGATGACCGTCTTCTCTTTGTGCTTGCTCTTGTGCGCAGATCTCCTGGATTTAGCCGTGGGTAAGTCTATCACACTGACACTGCCTCTGTATTCTATTCGATCGGTGGGTCTGGTCTGAACCCGTTTATTTGCAGCCCCGATCAGTGGCGGGGTGTGATTATGGATTTTATGAGTCAGTGAGTTGAGTGGTTCATATTTGACATGCAGGCTAAAATATCAAGCGGTCATTAACAGGATAGCCCGCTGGAGGCGACGGTGCCATGCAGCGCTCTCTCTTGTGCCAACTTTCCCCCAAATCAATGAATGATGGTCGGATTCAATTCACACGACACGATGCGCGTAACTAAGGCACAAAAAAAAGAGGCTAGAGGAGGAGGAGGCCTAGTTATGCGAATCAAGTTAATTCACATGCATTTAGCCTACTATCACGAGCGACGTGCGTGACTACACACACACACACACACACACACACACACACACACACACACACACACACACACACACACACACTGACACACACACACACACACACACACACACACACACACACACACACACACACACACACACACACACACACACACACACACACACACACACACACACACACACACACACACACACACACACACACACACACACTTCTGAGCAGCGGCACGACCTAGTCCGAGCAGGACGCAGCCAGTGCGCTCCTGGGCGCCGCGTCACAGTCATGGCTGTGGCCGATGGCTGGATGATGTCTGCACGGGTCTCCGGCTGCAACACATCTCAAAGTTGTCGCCTTGGAAGCAACCCGTGTCGTCTTCTGCTGCTTCTGCTGCTTGCACTGGTGGCATCACTCACTGTCGTACTGTAGGCTACCGTAGCCCAGTGGTTCCCAACGTGGGGTCCGGAGACCACCAGGGCTCCTTGAAGGGCTTCCAGAAGGTCCCCAGCAAATTGATGAATTGTAAAAAAAAAAAAAAAAAAAAAAAAAAAAATAGCCTACTGTACAGCATTTCATTTACAAGAAGTAAACACAATTAGATAATTTAAAAAGTACTATTTATCATATATCTACAATATAGGAATTCTGGACAAAATCATATCTGACATTAAACCTATTCTCAGATTTGTGTTCAACAGAAAAACATAATCAAATACGGGTCCTCTACAGTATGTGGGCTAATTTAGGGCTCCTCCTTGATACAAAACATCACTGCTGTTACGCCTAGATGTTTTATCTCTGTGTCCTCCACTTGAAACGCTCAGATGCTCAGGCTGCATGGTGCAAACACAACATTCATCCAATAGCGCTGATTTGTTTGCTTGTTCACAAATTCACACATTCACGCAATGGCAAGTATAGGCTGCACAGTAGCCTAGAGTGTTGCTTCTCAGGTGGTGCTGATGCTGTGAGATGCTCCTCTTCCCTGCTGCATTTCCACATTGTATTTTTGGGCAGGGCATTAATTATTGCAACTTTTGCAACAGATGAGGAGCTGTGGTGTGAGGCTGTCCCTGTGTCACAGTTGCAGTATTGTCACGTAGTCATGCTATCAGCTATCAGCCGCTCTGATTTGACGGGAATAACTTCACCTGGGTCCCAGAGAGCAGTGCTCCTGTGGCTTGGAGAGGCCCCCGCTTGTGTCAGCTCATTTAGAGCATGGTATTATAGGACTGCAATGAGGGCTGAGCAATATGTCAATATTATATCAATATCATGATATGAGATGAGATATGCTCTTAGATTTTGAGTATCGTAATATATAGGATATGTCACAAGTGTTGTCTTTTCCTGCATTACAGTAAAGTGATGTAATTTTCTGAATGTACCAGATTGTTCTAGCTGTTCTTATTCATTATATCCACATTACTGATGATTATTTAACAAAAATATCATTGTGTAAATATTTTGTGAAAGCAAAACCAATAGTCATGGAAGGAAACCCTGTCTTTGCATTTTATTTCCATCACATCTTATCTCACCACAGTATAATTGCAGAGGGCTCCGTGGCACGGCGGTGCACAATTGCACAACTGTGACTGCGCAAAGCGATGCGGGCGAGGCTGCGCAGCAGCCGAGCTGTGAGCCCGCACAGCCCGTGTAGAAATTAGCGTATACTGTAGGCTAGACAGGAGGCATGGTATACTGTAGGCTAGACAGGAGGCATGGTATACTGTAGGCTACAGGAGGCATGGTATACTGTAGGCTACAGGAGGCATGGTATACTGTAGGCTACAGGAGGCATGGTATACTGTAGGCTAGACAGGAGGCATGGTATACTGTAGGCTAGACAGGAGGCATGGTATACTGTAGGCTACAGGAGGCATGGTATACTGTAGGCTACAGGAGGCATGGTATACTGTAGGCTAGACAGGAGGCATGGTATACTGTAGGCTAGACAGGAGGCATGGTATACTGTAGGCTAGACAGGAGGCATGGTATACTGTAGGCTAGACAGGAGGCACAGTATACTGTAGGCTAGACAGGAGGCACAGTATACTGTAGGCTAGACAGGAGGCATGGTATACTGTAGGCTAGACAGGAGGCATGGTATACTGTAGGCTAGACAGGAGGTATGGTATACTGTAGGCTAGACAGGAGGCATGGTATACTGTAGGCTAGACAGGAAGCACGGTATACTGTAGGCTAGACAGGAGGCACGGTATACTGTAGGCTACAGGCAGGAGGCACGGTATACTGTAGGCTACAGGAGGCATGGTATACTGTAGGCTAGACAGGAGGCATGGTATACTGTAGGCTAGACAGGAGGCATGGTATACTGTAGGCTACAGGAGGCATGGTATACTGTAGGCTAGACAGGAGGCATGGTATACTGTAGGCTAGACAGGAGGCATGGTATACTGTAGGCTACAGGAGGCATGGTATACTGTAGGCTAGACAGGAGGCATGGTATACTGTAGGCTAGACAGGAGGCATGGCATACTGTAGGCTAGACAGGAGGCATGGTATACTGTAGGCTAGACAGGAGGCATGGTATACTGTAGGCTAGACAGGAGGCATGGTATACTGTAGGCTAGACAGGAGGCATGGTATACTGTAGGCTAGACAGGAGGCACGGTATACTGTAGGCTAGACAGGAGGCATGGTATACTGTAGGCTAGACAGGAGGCACGGTATACTGTAGGCTAGACAGGAGGCATGGTATACTGTAGGCTAGACAGGAGGCATGGTATACTGTAGGCTAGACAGGAGGCATGGTATACTGTAGGCTAGACAGGAGGCATGGTATACTGTAGGCTAGACAGGAGGCATGGTATACTGTAGGCTAGACAGGAGGCATGGTATACTGTAGGCTACAGGAGGCATGGTATACTGTAGGCTAGACAGGAGGCATGGTATACTGTAGGCTAGACAGGAGGCACGGTATACTGTAGGCTAGACAGGAGGCATGGTATACTGTAGGCTAGACAGGAGGCACGGTATACTGTAGGCTAGACAGGAGGCATGGTATACTGTAGGCTAGACAGGAGGCATGGTATACTGTAGGCTAGACAGGAGGCATGGTATACTGTAGGCTAGACAGGAGGCATGGTATACTGTAGGCTAGACAGGAGGCATGGTATACTGTAGGCTACAGGAGGCATGGTATACTGTAGGCTAGACAGGAGGCATGGTATACTGTAGGCTACAGGAGGCATGGTATACTGTAGGCTAGACAGGAGGCATGGTATACTGTAGGCTAGACAGGAGGCACAGTATACTGTAGGCTAGACAGGAGGCATGGTATACTGTAGGCTAGACAGGAGGCACAGTATACTGTAGGCTAGACAGGAGGCATGGTATACTGTAGGCTACAGGAGGCATGGTATACTGTAGGCTAGACAGGAGGCACAGTATACTGTAGGCTAGACAGGAGGCATGGTATACTGTAGGCTAGACAGGAGGCACGGTATACTTAAGCAATATAGCATGAGAGCCAGTGTGTTGTGCCAAATATATCCCCCTGATCAGCTGTTATCCCACGAGGCCGCAGGCCGAGTGGGATAACTGCTGAGCAGGGGGATATATGCCACAACACACGCAGCTCGAGTGCTATATTGCTTTTATAAAACGGTTTCCAAGTATGATAATATAATAATAATGAAGAAAGAAAAAACATCGCATGGATGCATAACTGGGACGTATCCTCAGTGATGTACCCTGGGGTCATAGGATGTTTCGGGTCTCGCAACATCATACACCCTCGCCCAGGTGACCCAGCCGGGGCTGGCCAAGCCCCAACTTACGTCCCAGTAGCTACCCACGGTCAGCCCTATAGGGAGGGTCGAAGGTGGTCATGCGGTCAGGGCCACTCAATCCGCTGCTCCGGAACTACTCTGCCGGGACCGGGGGAGGGAGAGGGCTCTGGTACGTAGAGGGACCGGGCTCTGTGGGTTGCCACCCGGCCGGGTTCCTCCCTCGTCTCACCAGGTCTACGACCTGTGCGCTGCACCAGACTCCCCCGCTCCAAACATCTTATTCCGAGGTGATGGTATCTTAGTGGACACCATGCAGTACCAGTACTTGCTGGCACTGCAGTCTCCACTTGCGGCTTGAATGGCCCTCCTAAAAGGCCTCTCGTGGGTTTTTGGGCTTCTTCCTCACGGAAGACGCAGGCTGGGGAGCTAACCCATACTGCCATAATAATAATACTATAAGTCCGACTCCGACTGGCATGTCATTCTGATAGAGTCAGTAGAAACACTACTGTAAGGCGGGACCGCAAGAACGTGCGGGTGATTTGATTGGATCGTTCTGGAGACTGAAGTTGACATTGGCCAATCCTGGCGCTTGCTGAGAAGCTGAGAGCTTTCTGGAAACCCCGACAGGCAGCTCGAGCGCAGCGTTGCATTCTCAGCGCTTGCTGAGAAGCTGAGTGCTTTCTACAAAGCCCGACACCAACTAACGTTACGGGGTTAAATGCGGGGTTAAATGCGGGGTTAACAGCCTTTTTTTTGCAAAGAAGACATTAGCCCGCATTTATTCTTGTACAAAACATAATTTTCTGCGAAGTATTAGTAAAGTTATAAGCGAAGATCGATTCACAAGGATCTGACAGCTGTCTCCGCCATTTGTTTTTTTTGAGGTAACCAAAGGCTTTTAGTAAGAGAGTTGCCATGGCAACCAATAACCCATGGGTTATTGGAGTGGGTTATTGGATTTATACAATGGCTGTGAACCAATCAGATTGCTTGATTTGAGAGAGCCGTTTTATACTGTAGGCTACAGGAGGCATGGTATACTGTAGGCTAGACAGGAGGCATGGTATACTGTAGGCTAGACAGGGGGCATGGTATACTGTAGGCTAGACAGGAGGCATGGTATACTGTAGGCTAGACAGGAGGCATGGTATACTGTAGGCTACAGGAGGCATGGTATACTGTAGGCTACAGGAGGCATGGTATACTGTAGGCTAGACAGGAGGCATGGTATACTGTAGGCTACAGGAGGCATGGTATACTGTAGGCTAGACAGGAGGCATGGTATACTGTAGGCTAGACAGGAGGCATGGTATACTGTAGGCTAGACAGGAGGCATGGTATATTGTAGGCTACAGGAGGCATGGTATACTGTAGGCTAGACAGGAGGCATGGTATACTGTAGGCTAGACAGGAGGCATGGTATACTGTAGGCTACAGGAGGCATGGTATACTGTAGGCTAGACAGGAGGCATGGTATACTGTAGGCTAGACAGGAGGCATGGTATACTGTAGGCTACAGGAGCGCACGCGCTCTGTTAATAAAAGTGCGTGTGACATCTCACATTCTCACATCGTCACATGTGGCTTTGACTTACAACTGAACATTTATTGCCCTTCAGCCTAGAAATACCGATATACTGTATGATCTTTGGTTCATATCGCCCAGCCCTAACTGCAATACAGGCACTCGATCCCCTCGCTGAGAAATATAGTCAGGAGTAATGAGGCTGCTGTTCATCTGTTCACCTGAGAAATATAGTCAGGAGTAATGAAGCTGCTGTTCATCTCTTCACCTGAGAAATATAGTCAGGAGTAATGAAGCTGCTGTTCATCTGTTCATCTGAGAAATATAGTCAGGAGTAATGAAGCTGCTGTTCATCTGTTCACCTGAGAAATATAGTCAGGAGTAATGAAGCTGCTGTTCATCTGTTCACCTGAGAAATATAGTCAGGAGTAATGAGGCTGCTGTTCATCTGTTCACCTGAGAAATATAGTCAGGAGTAATGAGGCTGCTGTTCATCTGTTCATCTGAGAAATATAGTCAGGAGTAATGAGGCTGCTGTTCATCTGTTCACCTGAGAAATATAGTCAGGAGTAATGAAGCTGCTGTTCATCTGTTCACCTGAGAAATATAGTCAGGAGTAATGAAGCTGCTGTTCATCTGTTCACCTGAGAAATATAGTCAGGAGTAATGAAGCTGCTGTTCATCTGTTCACCTGAGAAATATAGTCAGGAGTAATGAGGCTGCTGTTCATCTGTTCACCTGAGAAATATAGTCAGGAGTAATGAAGCTGCTGTTCATCTGTTCATCTGAGAAATATAGTCAGGAGTAATGAGGCTGCTGTTCATCTGTTCACCTGAGAAATATAGTCAGGAGTAATGAAGCTGCTGTTCATCTGTTCACCTGAGAAATATAGTCAGGAGTAATGAGGCTGCTGTTCATCTGTTCACCTGAGAAATATAGTCAGGAGTAATGAGGCTGCTGTTCATCTGTTCACCTGAGAAATATAGTCAGGAGTAATGAAGCTGCTGTTCATCTGTTCACCTGAGAAATATAGTCAGGAGTAATGAAGCTGCTGTTCATCTGTTCACCTGAGAAATATAGTCAGGAGTAATGAGGCTGCTGTTCATCTGTTCACCTGAGAAATATAGTCAGGAGTAATGAAGCTGCTGTTCATCTGTTCACCTGAGAAATATAGTCAGGAGTAATGAGGCTGCTGTTCATCTGTTCACCTGAGAAATATAGTCAGGAGTAATGAGGCTGCTGTTCATCTGTTCACCTGAGAAATATAGTCAGGAGTAATGAAGCTGCTGTTCATCTGTTCACCTGAGAAATATAGTCAGGAGTAATGAAGCTGCTGTTCATCTGTTCACCTGAGAAATATAGTCAGGAGTAATGAAGCTGCTGTTCATCTGTTCACCTGAGAAATATAGTCAGGAGTAATGAGGCTGCTGTTCATCTGTTCACCTGAGAAATATAGTCAGGAGTAATGAGGCTGCTGTTCATCTGTTCATCTGAGAAATATAGTCAGGAGTAATGAGGCTGCTGTTCATCTTTTCATCTGAGAAATATAGTCAGGAGTAATGAGGCTGCTGTTCATCTGTTCACCTGATAAATATAGTCAGGAGTAATGAGGCTGCTGTTCATCTGTTCACCTGAGAAATATAGTCAGGAGTAATGAAGCTGCTGTTCATGAGGCTGCTATTCATCTGTTGGAGTCAGGCGTGGATTGGTGGAGGTCTGGTGTGTGGGAGGAGTCAGGCAAGCTGGGTCTCAGTGGACAAGCTGGGGCTCAGTGGATTGGTGGAGGTCTGGTGTGTGGGAGGAGTCAGGCAGGCTGGGGCTCAGTGGATTGGTGGAGGTCTGGTGTGGGGGAGGAGTCAGGTAGGCTGGGGCTCAGTGGATCGGTGGAGGTCTGTGGGGGAGACCTCACAGCAAAGTTCACACTTTGATTACTACAGCAGAGGCACTGCCTTAGCCAGCCGGCTAACCTGCTCTCTGCAGAGCCGCTGCCTTACACTTTGTTGTTCACACTATATGCCAAACCCACGCTGAAGTCACGCTGAAGCTGAGTGTCACGCTAAACCGGTCACACCAGAAACACTCTTTTTCTCAGCGCCTGGCTAGGAGCTGCTCCTATCGGTTCAGCGTAGCTTTAGCGTGGCTTCAGCATGGCGTGGCATACGGCTGGTGTGAAGGGACTCACCTGTTAACAAGGACGCCAAAATTAAAATGCGTGGTTTCAGCGTGGGATTGGTGCACCCCCCTAAATCTGCCTCGCACAACTTGTCTGCACTGTTTTGTGGACCCTCGCTGACCCATAAAGAACATCAGTAGGTCACTTGGTCTTTAAGTGATCATCTCCCTGGGTGTGCCTTGCTCAGATGATGCTCTGTGACACATGCAGGATGTAGCCCTACTCACTTCTGCAATGTCACGTTCAGCTGAGATGGTTCTTCACACGTTTGGTTTCATTGAGGATTTCCAGCATGGTTGAGGTCATATCTTTGCTACAATACAACATGTTATAGTTTATAGGGCGTATATGCTTTGCCACACTATATTGATCAGACTGTAAACAAACAGGAAGGGCAGAATTCAACCAATCAATAGGTTGTATGGAGTTGTGTTGGACTCAAGCAGCTTCAGACCACAGGGTTGTTGTTGTTGGTCTTTGTGGTCAATACTGACTGTCTGATGTTTTCGTCGTTGATACACCTTATGCTTATAGGGTTTCACCTTTCTTTTGACCTTTTTCAAGCAGTATTTCTTCTATAAGCTGGTGTCCACCCAGCGTGTTGCTGATATTAGCCAACATTAAAGTTCATAAGAATTTTGATTTGATTTATTGATTTTGCACTGTAAAGACAATACATGCCAAGTGTATTTCACCTGGAGGGGAAATTAATAAAATACAATAAATATCAGTGCTTGGAGAGGTAAGAAACCCTGGAAGGGCTTATCGAGAACCTCACCATGTAAAAAATATATATATATTTAAAAAATATATATATATTAATTATAACCAAGGAGATAGTACAAATAATAATACATAGATAGTACAAAATAAAAAATAAAACAAAATAAACAAACTTAATAATTAAGCAATACATCAGAAGAAGTAAATTACAATGGCAACAGATTTTTTTTTTAGCACAATTCCATTGAGCACAGATGTTCTTTTAGTTTTCTTTTGTAGACGGGTAGGGAGGGTGAGCTGTCCATCAGGTGGATATAGTTGTTCCATAAGATAACTCCTTTCTATTTGATGGATAACTGCCCTCTGGTGGTATACGACAAAGTGGAATATGCAGGAACTTAGATTGTCTAGTAGTTCTGGAGTGAATGTTTGAGTTTTTATGAAAATATTGTTGAAAATATTGTTGAAAAAGAAGAAGGGCCGCCGCCCTAAACACTTTGGATTGGTTCTGTACGGCAGTTTTTTTTACTCTGTAATTGTTTGTTTCCACCCAGTTTTAGCAACAAAAGCTGGGAGACTGTCCTCAGTGTCTTGTTGAGTGAAGCGTTGATAGACTGACAACTGAGACTGTCCTCAGTGTCTTGTTGAGTGAAGCGTTGATAGACTGACAACTGAGACTGTCCTCAGTGTCTTGTTGAGTGAAGCGTTGATAGACTGACAACTGAGACTGTCCTCAGTGTCTTGTTGAGCGAAGCGTTTATAGACTGACAACTGAGACTGTCCTCAGTGTCTTGTTGAGCGAAGCGTTGATAGACTGACAACTGAGACTGTCCTCAGTGTCTTGTTGAGCGAAGCGTTGATAGACTGACAACTGAGACTGTCCTCAGTGTCTTGTTGAGCGAAGCGTTGATAGACTGACAACTGAGACTGTCCTCAGTGTCTTGTTGAGTGAAGCGTTGATAGACTGACAACTGAGACTGTCCTCAGTGTCTTGTTGAGTGAAGCGTTGATAGACTGACAACTGAGACTGTCCTCAGTGTCTTGTTGAGTGAAGCGTTGATAGACTGACAACTGAGACTGTCCTCAGTGTCTTGTTGAGTGAAGCGTTGATAGACTGACAACTGAGACTGTCCTCAGTGTCTTGTTGAGTGAAGCGTTGATAGACTGACAACTGAGACTGTCCTCAGTGTCTTGTTGAGTGAAGCGTTTATAGACTGACAACTGAGACTGTCCTCAGTGTCTTGTTGAGTGAAGCGTTTATAGACTGACAACTGAGACTGTCCTCAGTGTCTTGTTGAGTGAAGCGTTGATAGACTGACAACTGAGACTGTCCTCAGTGTCTTGTTGAGTGAAGCGTTGATAGACTGACAACTGAGACTGTCCTCAGTGTCTTGTTGAGCGAAGCGTTGATAGACTGACAACTGAGACTGTCCTCAGTGTCTTGTTGAGTGAAGCGTTGATAGACTGACAACTGAGACTGTCCTCAGTGTCTTGTTGAGTGAAGCGTTGATAGACTGACAACTGAGACTGTCCTCAGTGTCTTGTTGAGTGAAGCGTTGATAGACTGACAACTGAGACTGTCCTCAGTGTCTTGTTGAGCGAAGCGTTTATAGACTGACAACTGAGACTGTCCTCAGTGTCTTGTTGAGTGAAGCGTTGATAGACTGACAACTGAGACTGTCCTCAGTGTCTTGTTGAGCGAAGCGTTGATAGACTGACAACTGAGACTGTCCTCAGTGTCTTGTTGAGCGAAGCGTTGATAGACTGACAACTGAGACTGTCCTCAGTGTCTTGTTGAGTGAAGCGTTGATAGACTGACAACTGAGACTGTCCTCAGTGTCTTGTTGAGTGAAGCGTTGATAGACTGACAACTGAGACTGTCCTCAGTGTCTTGTTGAGTGAAGCGTTGATAGACTGACAACTGAGACTGTCCTCAGTGTCTTGTTGAGTGAAGCGTTGATAGACTGACAACTGAGACTGTCCTCAGTGTCTTGTTGAGTGAAGCGTTGATAGACTGACAACTGAGACTGTCCTCAGTGTCTTGTTGAGTGAAGCGTTTATAGACTGACAACTGAGACTGTCCTCAGTGTCTTGTTGAGTGAAGCGTTGATAGACTGACAACTGAGACTGTCCTCAGTGTCTTGTTGAGTGAAGCGTTGATAGACTGACAACTGAGACTGTCCTCAGTGTCTTGTTGAGTGAAGCGTTGATAGACTGACAACTGAGACTGTCCTCAGTGTCTTGTTGAGCGAAGCGTTGATAGACTGACAACTGAGACTGTCCTCAGTGTCTTGTTGAGTGAAGCGTTGATAGACTGACAACTGAGACTGTCCTCAGTGTCTTGTTGAGTGAAGCGTTGATAGACTGACAACTGAGACTGTCCTCAGTGTCTTGTTGAGTGAAGCGTTTATAGACTGACAACTGAGGCTGTCCTCAGTGTCTTGTTGAGTGAAGTGTTGATAGACTGACAACTGAGACTGTCCTCAGTGTCTTGTTGAGTGAAGTGTTGATAGACTGACAACTGAGACTGTCCTCAGTGTCTTGTTGAGTGAAGCGTTGATAGACTGACAACTGAGACTGTCCTCAGTGTCTTGTTGAGTGAAGCGTTGATAGACTGACAACTGAGGCTGTCCTCAGTGTCTTGTTGAGTGAAGCGTTGATAGACTGACAACTGAGACTGTCCTCAGTGTCTTGTTGAGTGAAGCGTTGATAGACTGACAACTGAGACTGTCCTCAGTGTCTTGTTGAGTGAAGCGTTGATAGACTGACAACTGAGACTGTCCTCAGTGTCTTGTTGAGTGAAGCGTTGATAGACTGACAACTGAGACTGTCCTCAGTGTCTTGTTGAGTGAAGCGTTGATAGACTGACAACTGAGACTGTCCTCAGTGTCTTGTTGAGTGAAGCGTTGATAGACTGACAACTGAGACTGTCCTCAGTGTCTTGTTGAGCGAAGCGTTGATAGACTGACAACTGAGGCTGTCCTCAGTGTCTTGTTGAGCGAAGCGTTGATAGACTGACAACTGAGACTGTCCTCAGTGTCTTGTTGAGCGAAGCGTTGATAGACTGACAACTGAGACTGTCCTCAGTGTCTTGTTGAGTGAAGCGTTGATAGACTGACAACTGAGACTGTCCTCAGTGTCTTGTTGAGTGAAGCGTTGATAGACTGACAACTGAGACTGTCCTCAGTGTCTTGTTGAGTGAAGCGTTGATAGACTGACAACTGAGACTGTCCTCAGTGTCTTGTTGAGTGAAGCGTTGATAGACTGACAACTGAGACTGTCCTCAGTGTCTTGTTGAGTGAAGCGTTGATAGACTGACAACTGAGACTGTCCTCAGTGTCTTGTTGAGTGAAGCGTTGATAGACTGACAACTGAGACTGTCCTCAGTGTCTTGTTGAGCGAAGCGTTGATAGACTGACAACTGAGACTGTCCTCAGTGTCTTGTTGAGTGAAGTGTTGATAGACTGACAACTGAGACTGTCCTCAGTGTCTTGTTGAGTGAAGCGTTGATAAACTGACAACTGAGACTGTCCTCAGTGTCTTGTTGAGTGAAGCGTTGATAAACTGACAACTGAGACTGTCCTCAGTGTCTTGTTGAGTGAAGCGTTAATAGACTGACAACTGAGACTGTCCTCAGTGTCTTGTTGAGTGAAGCTTTGATAGACTGACAACTGAGTGTAGTGTGAACTTAGTGGCTGTGTGCTTAATGTTTCCTCAGAGGTGACAGTGTTGTTTCTGCACCTTTTGCACACTTTGAATTCCTTGTTTACAACATAGCAGCACATTCTTAGTCTCTGGTACACCTGTTACATCCGTGGGCGGGGCTTCTGCAGCATCAGTGCAGGTACCCTTTATGAGTATTCATCACCACCCTGCTCCAAAAGGCCTATAGAGTGCCTAGTAGGGGTGTCACGATATTTTGTCGCACGATATATCGCGATATCGAAACGTCACGATATCGATATCGTCAGAAAAAAATTATATCGTTAAAAAAAAAAAAAAAAAAAAAATATATATATATATATATTTTGCTCCTGAATAATAATAGAAATTTAGCAGAATCAACACGCATGAGTGAGGGGGTAGACTACTACTGGCATGGCAAAACAGCTCAAGGGGTACATAAGATTACATAAGTTTAGGGACCATTGAGCATAAGTTATTTAAGAAATAGATTGTATACTTTATTTTTCTTTCACCATGCAACAAACATTTAGTTTGTGACAGTGTGACACATTCTATTGCAAGAGAAGCATTATCTTCCATGTTGTTTTCTAGTTATTATAATAACAATTTCCAAAAACAGCATTTGTTTTGTATTTTGTGTATTTCAAATGGAAGACTATTTTTCCAGTATTTTCCCAGGGCTCCCTTGAAAAGAGGTTTTGATTTCAATGGGACTCACATGGTTAAATAAATGATAAATAAATACATAAAAATTATTTACTTTTGTTAAAAAAAATATTGTTAAAATATCGTATCGTATCGTTATCGTGAACCCAATATCGTGTATCATATCGTATCGTGCAATTAGTGTATCGTGACACCCCTAGTGCCTAGCCATCACCATATTGTCCATGGAACCTGAGGAAGTGACTTCTCCATTCAGTTCCCCATAGACTTCTTTAAAGAGTTTTACCTGGACAAACCAAGTGACCCTCTTGTGGGTTCAGCATGGGCTTAGAGTTCACACCAATAATGATTTGCAATGCAACCAAACTGTTCTAGAACAAAGTTGCAGCGGTCCGAACAGACCCATCTCATCTCGACTCCAGCCTCTTTTAAATGTAGCCAGAGTTGCAAGTTTCAACTCGTTGTGTTGCAAATCATTGGTCTGAACTGGGCTTTATTAGATACAAACAAAGTGTATTGATTAAGAGCTAAGGCACCCTCTAAAAAGGCCTTGTAAAACCTAAGGAATTGTGGTTCTCTGTCAAACAGAATTGTCAACATTCACACAAGCCTCTGTAGCAGATACATGAGACAAAAACCATTTGAGAGCTTAAACCTTTGGCTTTCATTGGAAATGATTGCCTTTGCCCTAATGTTCATTAATGGGTTAAACATGATTCCTGGAGCGGTTCTTTTGCAGTGAGAGGGCTTAAAAACATTGAGCTACTACAATTGGGTTAGCAAGTCAGCCTGTAGCACAGTGCATCGTTGCAATTTGAGCTAACTAGTATCTACTAACTGTCAATGTAGCTAATTAGATGTTGGCTAACCTATTTAAAGTTGCACTGCAACTTCACACACTAGTGGCTCTAAATGGCAATGGCTGGGTTTCCCAAAAGCTTCTTTGCGCTAAGAAGCTAATTTAACCCTTCTTAAGGCCTCCTTAAGAAGCAAACGCATTTCCCAATTGCTTCTTTACGAAGGCATGCGTTTCCCAAAAGCTTCTTAGCGCTAAGAAGCTTCTTTGACCCTTCTTAAGGCTCCCCTAAGAAGCCAATGAAGCCAACGTGTTTCCCGATTGCTTCTTAGCCTAAAAGTATCTTCCAATTATCTTCCGTTAAGAAGGCTGCGTTTCCCAAAAGCTTCTTAGCGCTAAGATGATCTTTCGTTAAGAAGGTTTTGTAAGAAGGGTCTGGGGCATTCTTAACACCTTCTTAATGACAAAACACTGGCAGATCCAGCCGCGTCAGGCAAAAGGAGATACCGTACTTGTGTCCACTGTTCCTCTTGTGTTTTTCCATTTTTCCTTTCTTTCATGCACCCTTTAGTGTTTAAAATTGGGGAAAACTTGAAAAGCTCCCCTCTATGTATGGTTACTTGTGTTTTAAATGTTTTACCATAGGCTATATTCCTCTAATCAGAATGGATTCCTTTTATAATGTTGTGGATTTATATAGCACCTTTCACAGAACCCAAGGTTGCTTAAATTCTGTAGTGTTTCTCTGTTTTGTTGTATGCTGTGTATATAAAGCAATTTGAAATGCAGTCCATGTCTGAAATAAATCATGTTTAATAAAGTTTAACATGACCATGATTAGGTTATTCTACAACAGTGTTTCTCAACCACTGGGTCGTGGCCCACTGGTGGGCTCAGAGTGCCATCAAGTGGGCCGCAGAGGACCTCTCACATCGAGATGGTGGACAGCTCCAGTTAAGATGCTTCTTAAGAACCTTCTATTTTTTTTATTTTTCTCTTCTGTTAAGAAGGCGTTTGGGAAACACTTCTTTGGAGCCTTCTTAACTCCTTAAGAAGCTTCTTAACACCTTAAGAAGCTTCTTAACTCTTAAGAAGCTTCTTTGTTGGGAAACTCAGCCAATGAGAGTAAAAAAATTTAACTTCACGAGGCGGAGGCAGAGGAAACTTCAGGAGGCGGAGCTGTCACCTGGAAGCAGAAGGTGATGCGGAGGCAGAGGGAACTTCAGGAGGCGGAGCTGTCACCTGGAAGCAGAAGGTGATGCGGAGGCAGAGGAAACTTCAGGAGGCGGAGCTGTCGCCTGGGAATCGGAAGGTTCCCGGTTCGAGGCTAGCCCCTCCTGGCAGCATGTTGATGTGTCCCGGAGCAAGACACCCCTAACTGCTCCCGACGAGCTGGTTAGCGCCTTGCCTGGCCACCATCGGTGTGTGATTGTGAATGGTTGAATATGAGTTAGGTCGTTAGTTAAGCCGACCCTTAACCGATCATTAACTGTTAGCCGACAAGATTCAAATGTACTATTTAGAATACATTCTACATAATATATATTTAAGAAATAGATAGGCAGCCTATTTTTCTATTACCATGCATCCAATGTTGTTGTTGTTGTTGTTGTTGTTGTTGTTGTTGTTGTTGTTGTTTTAATCCTGATACTTTATATAAAAGAGGGCAAAGGGACAAGAGAGGTAAAGGATCCAACATGGCTGAGTCCAGCCTTGTCTGGGCGGTGTGCTCACCTGCAGTGCCTGCAGCTGAAAGTGGATTTCACTTTTGACTTTTGATTCATGATGTGCTGTGAGCAGAGCTGGCTCCACACTGCCACCAGAATTATATTTTGGCAAACAAGGTGAATTTACGGTGTATCAGCTAGGAGAGGTGCGACTCTCTCTGCTCTGTTGCTGCCTCACTTTGAGATTTTGTCTTGGAGTGTATTAAAAAAACAATGAACAAAATATAATAATAATGATAATAATAATGATGATGATGATCATACTAATAATCATAAAATGTAGCGCACACACATATATATATATATATGTGCAATCAATTACGTATCTTTCTTCAGATGCTCATATTTATACATTTTGTTTTGATGTTTTGCTAATTCTTCTCACAGTGATGAAGATACATATTGTCTTGTGTTCCTAAACAGCTGCAAATGGGTTCAAAGGGCAAAGCAGGGGCCTGTACTACAAAGCAAGATTAGTGGTTTAGCGAGGTAACTTCAGGTTTAAACCTGGTTTGGCCGTACTACAAAGCAAGTTAACTTCTTACCGACATATATTTCCATAGCAACTTATGCTTCACACTTAACCTGGTCCGCAGCAGGTTAAGTTGCAAGGATAAGATTAGACCTTAAATACACCGCCCACGAACCAATCAAATCAGCAGTTTGGAAAAATGGCCAACCCCTTTCTGGACGAGTTTCCCATCTAAGGAGCACGAATTGTAATGTTGAATGAGTAATGTTAATCAATGTTAATGTTAATCAAGGACTAAAGCCTTGCACTTGTTGGCTATTTTAATTAAGCCCTACTTACCACTTTGGAATATGTTTTTATATATTCATTTTTGTGCTCTCAAGTAGCCTAGATACGTTGTTTGATCCCGCTGATCGATTGCAGCTGAATAGTGAGTGGAGAAATATCACTAAACCGGCATAAAAAGGTTACATAAACGTCTCCAAAGCGCACGGTGCCGTGTGCGCAACGGAGCTGAGACTGACGTTGGGTTGGAATTGAAATGGTCATAGCCTACATGCTGGAATAGCCTACTACATCTAAGCAATTTAATATGGGATCACCTGCACACAGGCGATCCCATATTAAGATGATTCATATCTAGGCTACTCCTGTTGCTTTTGGCCTGTATGATGCGATTGAACTTCATATTTCCAGCATCATTATATGAAATATGGAGATATGCGACTCTGCTGACAATATGTGACCACAAAATAGGCTATTTTTTATAAATGAAATCTATGCCCGCACGTACCGTGTCGATTCAGTTCAGAAGCATTTATTTTATTTTATTATCATTCTTTTTTTTATTGATTAGCCTATAGGAATTATTCAATCACTGCGACTAAACACATTGATTTTATTTTATTTTATTTTATTTTATTTTATTTGACGGTTACAAATTGAAATACAATATACTGAACAAAGTACAGACACGGATCATTATTATTCATTGAGCCTAAATGGTCCATAGCTACATACGGATTTTGGACTGAGATAGATTACACATTGCTTCCACAAAAGACTGTAGATAGAGAGCTGTAGATAGCCTACGAAACCGCTCTTCAAAGAAATGACTGGTGTGGATAAAAGTGGTCACTTTAGACAGTCATTCGGGAACAGTAATAATATCCAACGCAGATTTGCATTTGCGGTTTCATTCAATGAGGAAATAGGCGTGTCTGGCGCTGTAGGAGTTGGAGCAGTCCATATTGCACTCTGATTGGCAGTTGTTAAAAACCACGCCTCTTTTGCGGGCACGAGCTCCAGTGCACGGGCATTTTCATGTGCATGAGCTGTCAGCTAGATTAGAAAAACCTGGTTCGCGTTAACGAGTGCCAATCGACGTTCGTAGTACGAGTTAACTACAATTGAGCTGATCTGGTTTAGACAAACCAGATCAAGGGACAGATCCTGGATCTTCTTATCCAACATTCGTAGTACAGGCTACAGGGAAGAACAAAGCCCTCTGTTTTGATTGACATCAAGGAACCTATCAAGAAGGAAGAGACATCATGCATGTCACAGCCTTCGAACTTTTGCTTTGGGGCCAGTTCTATAGAGAGCCAAAGTGAACGTCACTTACTGCCTTTCTCTGTGCGTCTGAAGAAATATGAATGGTGGTGAACGGAGATAGACCTTACTTCTTTGATCCCGTTTGAATTGTGCCACGGGGGACACAACATGGGACATGGGACAACTGTATGTCAAGAAAGTGAAACGTAAGGTTTAGTTTTGTCAATCGACTACATCTCTTGTGTCGCACAATATACGTCACACCATCAACAACATGGGAGAGACGTCACTTATGCGACTGCATGGTTGTGCGTAGTCTTTCTGATTTATAACTTAAAGTGCCACAGTTTGACCACAAACTGTGACTTTCTTGACTTGCAGAGTTATCTTTTACATTGACAAACATGATAAGTGTACCACATGGCTCAAAAAAGTAACATCTATCTCGGTTCACCACCATTCATATATTTTCAGACGCTGGTCCACAGAGAAAGGCAGGAAGTGACGTTCACTTTGGCTCTCTATAGAAGTGAATGGGGCAGGCAGGGTAAAGCATCATTATGTGTTGCACCCTTGATTGAAAAATGCTTCCACCAGATTAAAGCAAACACATTACCGTACATGATGTTGACGTTTTTTCTTTCATCTAAATGTCTGCATTAGTTTTCCCTATTTCCTTCTTAGTCTCCAAACAGATCAGATCAGATCAGATCAGAGAGATCAGATATGTATTTGCACATAATAATAAAAAAAGCAGAAACAGCGAAAAGGAAAACAACAAAAGCATGTGCCCGTAGAGACAGGAAACACTATGTGGGCTTATTCTGGGTGTCTACCTCAGAAATTAAACCAATATTAATAATAATCCGTTCAGAAAATAAACAAGGAAATATAGCTCAACTCAAGCCCCTGTTTGGTCCAAGATAGCTAGATTACAGAGTAGCTTGATACATGACCAAACGGGGCAGGTCCGTCCGACCTGTTATGTAATGTGTTTTCTTTAATCTGGTGGAAGCATTTTTCAATCGAAGCTGAAATGACACAGATATGATGGTTTATAGTGGGACTTTCCAAGTCCGCCCATTCACTTCAATGGAACTGGCCCAAAAGTCTAGCCCCAATGCAAAATTCCAACGCTGTGACATCACGCGAGTGATGTCTTTTCCTTCTTTCGTAGGTTCCTTGATTGAGATCAGGAAATAGGACAGGCAGACTCCAGTGATTGGCTGCCAGTAGGATCAGGAAATAGGACAGGCAGACTCCAGTGATTGGCTGACAGTAGGATCTGGCAGGAACAGCTCTCCATTCCAGGGATAAGGAGTCAAATAATCGCCGCTCATGGGCTCATGTTCATTGTGTCAAAGGTCGGGGATACTGAACATTATGCACTGCAGACCAACACACTGTCTGTCAAGCACATGGCTGCAGCTACGAAGGTCAAGTAAGACATGAGGTGCAAAGAGATGAAAGGAAGTATTATAGGAAATGATATTGCAGGTTTCTCATGGGTCCTTGGAATTATTGAAAGTTTGTGAATTTGAGCGGGTAAATCAAAGCCTTGAAAGTAAAAAAATATATAGATAGAGACGGGCCATTGTAAGTGTTTGAATTTATATATTTTGTGCATGAATAGAAACAACTCTTATATAAATTCAACTTCTTTTTATATATTTTCTTACTTAACATTAGTAAATAAACTATGTTCCATTTTCTGCATGTGTCTCCCGCCATCTGTGCGTCCTTGTTTCACACGCTGTTTAACCCAAACTATTTTTAATTGTTGTCTGTGAGCTGTAAAGCTGCTAGTTCTGATTATAACAATTCTCAGTGTTGTAAGAGTAATGAACCTTGATCCATGTGTCAAACTATACCATGTTTGGTCATTGAAATTTGAACGAATTTTGTCTGGAAAGTCCTTGGATTTGATGTTTAAGTAGGTGTGGGAACCCTGGGTTGGGTTGGGTCTAGAAGTATGGAATGGGTATGAGAAAAATACTGCCCTAGACCAGTGGTTCTCAAACTTTTCCACGTCAAGGACCCCTAAGGACCACAAATTAGACCACAGCCCCATCTGATAAGATTTTGTCCCATGGGTCCCCCATCTGATAATATTTCTGCGTTTAGATGTTTTATTACAGAAAGTGTATGAAACTCATGAATCATGACCAAAATAGTCATACATTCTGTCATTGTGTTACTTATGGATGGCATTATAGTGAAAATATAGTATTCCCCTTTTTGTTGGGGACCCCTTGGAAGCCCCTCAAGGAGCCCTGGGGGTCCCCGGACCCCACATTGAGAACTGCTGACCTAGAGCACATAAGTCTATAAGTCTACAGTCTAGGGGGGTGCTTCTCAAAGTGGGGTCCAGGGACCCCCAGGGGTCCCAAGGGGTCCCCAACAAAAAGGGGCTGTCCCCAGCAAATTGACGAATTGTTAAATTTATTTCATTAGACATTTCATTATGCAGTAGTTTCACTGTTATCCCTCGACCTACAATACAGTCATGGAATTCCATCAAATCATATCGAACTAAATATCCTCAGATTTGGGTTTGAGAGACAAAACCTCATCGGGTCTAATGTAGACTAAATTGATTCCGTTTATCAGTTGATTCAGTTCCTTTGTTCCACCTTCTGAATAAAACAGTCTTTAACTAAATAGCTGGCTTCGTGTCATATAGGCTGGCTTGTAGGTTTTGGATCATACTGTAGCAGTGGTGAGTGAGTGACACATTGAACAGGCAGTGATCATCTGATCTAATAAGTTTCCTGTGCTGAGCCACTCTGCTGCTGATGGATGGCCTCGACTCCCAGTGAGTAAGCATAGATCCTGGCAGGGAAATGTGCTGTGGTTATGCCACTATCTGCCAATCAGCAGGCAGGGAAATGTGCTGTGGTTACACCACTATCTGCCAATCAGCAGGCAGGGAAATGTGCTGTGGTTACACCACTATCTGCCAATCAGCAGGCAGGGAAATGTGCTGTGGTTACACCACTATCTGCCAATCAGCAGGCTTTCTTTCAGGGCCGCTTTCAGCCCTTATATAAAATGATGATCCACACATCTGAAGCATTCCCTCTTTGTTTCACTCAGTTGCCTGTAGATGTTGTTGTGCTGTTGCTTGGTCAGTAGATGTTGTTGTGCTGTTGCTTGGTCAGTAGATGTTGTTGTGCTGTTGCTTGGTCAGTAGATGTTGTTGTGCTGTTGCTTGGTCAGTAGATGTTGTGCTTTTGCTTGGTCAGTAGATGTTGTTGTGCTGTTGCTTGGTCAGTAGATGTTGTTGTGCTGTTGCTTGGTCAGTAGATGTTGTTGTGCTGTTGCTTGGTCAGTAGATGTTGTTGTGCTGTTGCTTGGTCAGTAGATGTTGTTGCTGTTGCTTGGTCAGTAGATGTTGTTGTGCTGTTGCTTGGTCAGTAGATGTTGTTGTGCTGTTGATTTGTCAGTAGATGTTGTTGTGCTGTTGCTTGGTCAGTAGATGTTGTTGTGCTGTTGCTTGGTCAGTAGATGTTGTGCTTTTGCTTGGTCAGTAGATGTTGTTGTGCTGTTGCTTGGTCAGTAGATGTTGTTGTGCTGTTGCTTGGTCAGTAGATGTTGTTGTGCTGTTGCTTGGTCAGTAGATGTTGTTGTGCTGTTGCTTGGTCAGTAGATGTTGTTGTGCTGTTGCTTGGTCAGTAGATTTTGTTGTGCTGTTGCTTGGTCAGTAGATGTTGTTGTGCTGTTGATTTGTCAGTAGATGTTGTTGTGCTGTTGCTTGGTTAGTAGATGTTGTTGTGCTGTTGCTTGGTCAGTAGATGTTGTGCTGTTGCTTGGTCAGTAGATGTTGTTCTGCTGTTGCTTGGTCAGTAGATGTTGTTGTGCTGTTGCTTGGTCAGTAGGTGTTGTTGTGCTGTTGCTTGGTCAGTAGATGATGTTGTGCTGTTGCTTGGTCAGTAGATGTTGTTGTGCTGTTGCTTGGTCAGTAGATGTTGTTGTGCTGTTGCTTGGTCAGTAGATGTTGTTGTGCTGTTGCTTGGTCAGTAGATGTTGTGCTGTTGCTTGGTCAGTAGATGTTGTTGTGCTGTTGCTTGGTCAGTAGATGTTGTTGTGCTGTTGCTTGGTCAGTAGATGTTGTTGTGCTGTTGCTTGGTCAGTAGATGTTGTTGTGCTGTTGCTTGGTCAGTAGATGTTGTTGTGCTGTTGCTTGGTCAGTAGATGTTGTTGTGCTGTTGATTGCTCAGCCTCTGCACCTGCACCTGTCAAACTAATCTGATGATGTGTGGCTTTTTCTCCTCCTTACAGGAGCAGCTAATGGGCTCCTATAGGCAGGCTTAGAATTAAACCTGAGATCAATGAAAGGGGAATACTGCTGCTATTGATTTGTTGCTCATCTCTAATTCCTACACTATTTCTGCCGCTTTAGTCCAACCTAGGTTCAATAATATATATACTGTATATATAGGGTTAGTATATATATATATATATATATATATATATATATATATATATATATATATATATATATATATAGATGCATCGCGATGCGGACGTGCATGATTCTGCATCGATTCACAAATGTCAAAAATCGATTATTTATTTTTATTTTTATGATCGAATAAAATATAGTGGAAGTACATGCAGTTGTTTATTTGGATCATAATACAATGCAATTCCAAATGCACTTTTATTTTAAAAGTAGCCACACAGTGAGAAAAAAGAAAGTAGAAAAAATAAATCATGTATTGGGAAAAAAAGTGATGGATCGATTGAAGATGCATCGAGATGCATCGATAATCGTAATCGAATCCTAGCCCTCTGAATCGTAATCGAATCGTGAGGCCAGTGAAGATTCACAGCCCTAATATATATATACAGTATATACCGGTACACACATGTGATTGCTGATTGTGCTACTGCAAGCGTACACTTATCATTGTTATGCTCCGCTTTCAGTCGGGAGACTTTTGGAACTTAGAACCTGTTTAATGTGATGGAAAATCCATATTAAAAGTTGACACAGGACGCTGACCCAGAAATGACAGAAGGTTTGTTGAAGGGCTTCAGCCCGGTTTGTCCGTGTAGACCACTGCACTAGAAATGAAATAGCTTTTATTGAAAAATCAAAATGAGCTCAAAAGGTTTTTGTCATGCCATGTGGCTGCTGGCTCCCTGCATGACTCCAGTGACGTTTTGAAGTTCATGATGTGATTATGAAGGGCTGTTCTCGCTTTAGTTTCAGTTTCTGTGGAAATATAAATATGGTATTTCACAGATGGGCTGAATAAATCTGCTTTGCTGTCATTAAACACTTTTGCAGCAAATGTTCCAACAGCAGGTCTGTACCTATTGAGCTGTTGTTTCTTATGCACGCGTTTCCTCTTGATTGACTGCTGTTCATCTTGAAATGTTGCTCATTTAGTTGTGCGGTGCTGCTGCAGTACTGCTGCAGAGCTGCTGCAGAGCTGCTGCAGAGCTGTGTGGTAAAAGTGGAGCCTTTTGTTATTTAATGGTTTCTTTGTTCGTAGCAAAAGCCCCCTGCTTAACAAAAGCCCCACTGCTGCCATGGTGCGGCAGCAGTTCTGCGAAACTAAATGAGTGACATCTGTAAATTCTGCCATTTAGGTTGCTTTCTCACACAGAAAGATTGCTTTCGTTCCGTTCCGTTCCGTTCCGCACCTGGGAACGATTGGCTCCCCTCCCCTCTCCCCTGCTGGTCAGCTTTCACATGACAACATTTCTTCCGCGCTCTGAAACGGAACAGAGTGCACTTGCGTCATCAACTATGCCTGCAGTGTATCCTCGCTCCGTGTGTTGTCTATGAGGTTCGGAACGGTTGGCTTTCACACTTGCACGTGTTCCGTCCGTGCTCGGGCACGTCAAATCGCTCCCCAGTCCATCTTTTCAAGTGGATCCTGTCACGGTTCCCTGTTGCGCACTCGGGCGCGGCACGGAACGGAACGGAACGCAACGTTCACACTCGTCAAATGTTCCAAAACTGGTGTCAATTTGGGGACAAGTGTGCTCGGGAACGCTACCGGGGCGCCAGTGAGAAAGCACCCTAAGTCTCTACAAAGACATCCATCCTCATAGCCTGATACCACTGACACAGTGATACGCCATCTTACATTGAGTCAACATAGATTCTGAGCATTAGCATACATGCCATCCATCTGCCTTTCAGGTAAACATTCCATTGACACTGTGGGACTAGCTAACGTGTGCGGTTTGTTGTCATTGGAAAGCCATTAACATCATTTATTAACAGGGAGGGAGCCCCCGCAGCTAACGGCTTTGTAGCCACGACGACTTGTTGCCGAGGAGCCTCGGGCCCTCGGGGACGACCAGGGGGCTTACGTCTCCCGCAGCGCAAATAATACAACAGAATCTGTAACCATCTGATGACAAACCTGTTCTCCACCGCTGCCTTCACACCCGCCTCCTGCATGGGAAGCAGAGAGGAGGGAATCAAAGAGAAAAGCCCAGGCAGATGAACTTCCCCTGGCCTCCGGTGCATGACTGAAATAGTCGGCCATCTCAGGCAAATGCCTTGGAGATGATAAAATATAAAGACTGTGATTAACAGAGACAAGTAAATGCTGGGGGCCAAGTGAGTTCAAACAGCGCTGTAACTCCTCCCTCCAGCCCAGACGTCCTGCCTGCACGGTGCATGTGGGATGTCTTTGGCTTGCCGCTCGCTGTCTTTGGCTTGCGTGGGAGTTTGAAGCTACTTGGACTCCCTCAGCAGCTGCTGGTTCAGAGATAGCAACAAGAGTAGAGAGCTTTGCTCCAAAGGGTCTCTCCCAAGATGGGCCAGTTGGAGAAAGTGTAACGCTTCTCTCTCTCTGTGATCTTCAGTGAGCAGACAGTATTGTTAAGGAGTGTCAAGTGTTGAGTGGTGAATGAAGTGCCCGGAAGCCACACTTGAATAAAAGTACAGATATATTGGCAGAAAACGACTTTGGTAGAAGTTAAAAGTCACCTATGAGATTATTACTTGAGAGTAAAAGTACCAAGTAAATGCTGTTAATAAAAAAGCCAGCAAAAGACATGCCTGTGCTTGAGTGGAAAATTTCCTTCTTGAGTTTTATAGCAGTTGGCAAACGACGTTATGGTGCATTAGCGCCACCGACTGGAATGGAGTGTGTGCATCTTGATTAACGTAACTTGCAAGCTAGGAGCATTCTGTCGCCAAACCTCCTTGCTTGCAGGCTACCAAATTTGTTCCAATTAGATTTTGTAGTAACGAGTAAGTAAGATGCTTGAGGGAAATGTAATGGAGTAAAAGGATACCATTTATTTAGGAAATGTGTGTAGGGAATGTGGTGCATGACACAGAAATAAAAATTTATCTATCTATCTGTAGTGTAAAAGTGAAAGTTGACAGAAGTGTAAATACTCAAGTAAAGTACACAGTCCAATAAATAATAAAGTATTATTACCTTTTACATCACACCACTGCAGCTGACCAGAAATGTTAATCTCTGGAATAGTGGTGTGTAACAATACACGTATTCGTATCGAACCGCTTAGTTACGAGGCTTTAGGTTTAATACGCATTGCAAACCGAATCTTTCACTGTTGAACAGTGCAAGTCTTCTAGGAGATCATGGTCAACTAAAACTGAGACGAAAAAGACGGAAGCTGTTAAAAAAATAGACTGTGGAAATAATACAATAAATAAGTAAAATGCATAAAAAAGATTAAGGACAATTCTCTGGCATTTCTACTGTTTTGCTGTATTGAAAACATACCAAACTGTGACACCATTGTGTTTTATGTAACCCAACCATGAATTTTGTGAACCGTTAGCGTTCGCCGAAGCAGAAAAAAGCTTCACAATCTCACGCAAATTATTAGCCAAAGTTGTTTGTGAAAATCAGCCTGGTGTGAAATGAATGCCCAGTCACTTTGGAGCTTTGTTCTTTCAAGGATGTATTCTTTTAAAATCACATCATTTTTTCCCCTTCTGATATTAGCAACAAGCACAACAACACACAGGGATTTGGTGACAGGCTTTATCAGCAGTCTGACTGGATTCTCCGCTCACTGGTTCCTACATGCTAATGTGGATTATGCGATTTTGCTTATCGTGTTCAAACATGGCTGCTGAATAATAAGAATTGCTCTGCCACTGTGTCCCCACATTAGGCTCCTTATGTGAAACCTCACCAAGTGCCTTGTATACAATACAGCATTATCTCTACATTCACCGCTCATCACAGGGGTCTCAGCTTCTACCAGCATTATCTCTACATTCACCACTCATCACAGGGGTCTCAGCTTCTACCAGCATTATCTCTACATTCAGCGCTCATCACAGGGCTCTCAGCTTCTACCAGCATTATCTCTACATTCAGCGCTCATCACAGGGGTCTCAGCTTCTACCAGCATTATCTCTACATTCAGCGCTCATCACAGGGCTCTCAGCTTCTACATTATCTCTACATTCAGCGCTCATCACAGGGGTCTCAGCTTCTACCAGCATTATCTCTACATTCAGCGCTCATCACAGGGGGCTCAGCTTCTACTAGCATTATCTCTACATTCAGCGCTCATCACAGGGGTCTCAGCTTCTACCAGCATTATCTCTATATTCACCACTCATCACAGGGGTCTCAGCTTCTACATTATCTCTACATTCAGCGCTCATCACAGGGGTCTCAGCTTCTACCAGCATTATCTCTACATTCAGGGCTCATCACAGGGGTCTCAGCTTCTACCAGCATTATCTCTACATTCAGCGCTCATCACAGGGGTCTCAGCTTCTACCAGCATTATCTCTACATTCACCGCTCATCACAGGGGGCTCAGCTTCTACCAGCATTATCTCTACATCCAGCGCTCATCACAGGGCTCTCAGCTTCTACCAGCATTATCTCTATATTCACCACTCATCACAGGGGGCTCAGCTTCTACCAGCATTATCTCTACATTCAGCGCTCATCACAGGGGTCTCAGCTTCTACATTATCTCTACATTCAGCGCTCATCACAGGGGTCTCAGCTTCTACCAGCATTATATCTACATTCACCGCTCATCACAGGGGGCTCAGCTTCTACATTATCTCTACATTCAGCGCTCATCACAGGGCTCTCAGCTTCTACATTATCTCTACATTCAGCGCTCATCACAGGGGTCTCAGCTTCTACCAGCATTATCTCTACATTCAGCGCTCATCACAGGGGTCTCAGCTTCTACCAGCATTATCTCTACATTCACCGCTCATCACAGGGGGCTCAGCTTCTACCAGCATTATCTCTACAGTCAGCGCTCATCACAGGGGGCTCAGCTTCTACCAGCATTATCTTTACATTCAGCGCTCATCACAGGGGTCTCAGCTTCTACCAGCATTATCTCTACAGTCAGCGCTCATCACAGGGGGCTCAGCTTCTACCAGCATTATCTCTACATTCACCGCTCATCACAGGGGGCTCAGCTTCTACCAGCATTATCTCTACATTCAGCGCTCATCACAGGGCTCTCAGCTTCTACCAGCATTATCTCTACATTCAGCGCTCATCACAGGGGTCTCAGCTTCTACCAGCATTATCTCTACATTCAGCGCTCATCACAGGGGTCTCAGCTTCTACCAGCATTATCTCTACATTCAGCGCTCATCACAGGGGTCTCAGCTTCTACATTATCTCTACATTCACCGCTCATCACAGGGCTCTCAGCTTCTACCAGCATTATCTCTACATTCAGCGCTCATCACAGGGGTCTCAGCTTCTACCAGCATTATCTCTACATTCAGCGCTCATCACAGGGCTCTCAGCTTGATCTTTTCTCATGCTTTGCTGTTTGTTTTCTTTCCACCAGCCATGGTGGAGGCAGGTGGAATTATTCAACGTCACTGTGACCTTAGCTTTACAAGATACAAGCCTGGCTGTCCTTGTGTTCTTCTCTGCTGGTGTATGTGAAGGTGTTGTCCTTGTTTTCTTCTCTGCTGGTGTATGTGAAGATGCTCTCCTTGTTTTCTTCTCTGCTGGTGCATGTGAACGTTATGAAGGAACGCAGTGAAAAGTCAGCATGACTTGCATTAGCATTAAGCATAATCATATCAAATCTAAGATGGGAGATATTGTGTCTTTTTCTGCCTTCTGTAAAGGGGAACTACATACAGTGAAAGGAAAGGGGAAACTCACCATCTGCCCAGTAGCCTCTTGATTTATACAGATTTATACTCTATATTGGGATGGGACTGTTACTTATGTTTATCGCATACTTGAGCTTTCAAACTAGGATATAATTCCAGGACCGTCTGCGTGTGTATGTGTCCTTCGTGTATCTTGAGGACTATTCGTCCAATCGACTTTGAACTTGGCAGGTGCGCTGCTTGCGACCCAAGGGATTGCACTGCCGAATTTCGTGCGATTAAAACGATCGGAACACGGGTTTGCACCTCAAGTCAAAAGCATGGCAACTGAGCAGGCTCAGAACACGGGAACTGTCGCAACTGAGCATGCTCAGAACACGGGTTTGCGCTGAAAGTCAAACCTGGCGCAACATAGCATGCTCAGAACATTCTGTGACTTCTGTCATAGACATTGTGACATCATCAGGGATGTCATAAATCCTTCCTTGCAGAGGCTAACAGGACCAGTAGAGTCTGTGTGACTCAGTGAGTGAAAGTCGAACACAGTAAACAGGTACTGTGCTAGGTGTATTAAACCCAGGAACCTTATAATTACATGTGACGTATATAGACCCTTTAAACAGGAACCGTTTTGAGGTGGTAAAACAGGAAGTAAAGCAGGTGTAACCAATACCATTCAATATAGGTGTTCCAGTGCCAGGGCCCTCATTAATGTTATTAGTTACAGCTGCTTTACTTCATGCTTTACCACCTCAAAGCAGTTGGTGTGAAAGGGGCCTGTTGACCGCTTTAACTTGACAACATAAACATTCTAAATAGCCCTTCGCTCACTTCCTCTTGCTTTAACTTGACAACATAAACATTCTAAATAGCCCTTCGCTCACTTCCTCTTGCTTTAACTTGACAACATAAACATTCTAAATAGCCCTTCGCTCACTTCCTCTTGCTTTAACTTGACAACATAAACATTCTAAATAGCCCTTCGCTCACTTCCTCTTGCTTTAACTTGACAACATAAACATTCTAAATAGCCCTTCGCTCACTTCCTCTTGCATAGCTGACAGGAAATAAACTATGGCCCAAACTGTTTGCTAGCAACAGTATTTGGGTGAAATGGTCAAGACTGTTAGGTCACTGTTGGTCGGTCAGTCGACAAAAGGTTCCACCGTTTGGGGGCCACAGTTTTCGGTTTTCACCCTAGGGAGCTGGGCATGGACATCAAGTGTGTGTGTGTATGTGTGTGTGTGTGTGTGTGTGTGTGTGTGTGTGTGTGTGTGTGTGTGTGTGTGTGTGTGTGTGTGTGTGTGTGTGTGTGTGTGTGTGTGTTTGTGTTCATGCCAATAGAGGGTATGCATGTGATGTCACAGAGGCAGAAGTCACTGTGGGGTCACGCCCACTGAGTCACAGCAAGACTGAGCTTGAATGCAGTAATCAGCCTAGATAACTGACACCTGCTGCTCAGGGAGGAATTTGACACTCAATTTGACACTCATTCCTGATTGAGGGGGCGTCTTCCAGTGGGTGTGCATACCCTCTATTGGCTAAAAGGGGGTGGTAGGGGGATTAGGTTTAGGCATGAGGAGTGATGATTGGTTGGGTTTAGGGATGAGGAGTGATTATTGGTTAAGGTTAGGTAAAGTATCAGGGTAAGCCAATCATAGGCACCCTGCATTTTGGAAATTTGGGGTTGGGTGTGTTTGAGAATGCATGAACGCGTGTCTATCTAATGGAATTTCAGTCCAATTATGGCAGATTCTGCAGTATTCCACGTTTTAAAGTTGATTCAATTTGTATTGATCAATTCCGTCCACGTTTCCGTGAACGCAGATTTCATATGGCTCTAAGTTCGGGGCATCTGTTTCTTATGTGTGGAGATATTCAGAGCCATCTTCCAGTCAGTGAAGGCAGCATGTTTCTTATGTGTGGAGCTATTCAGAGTCATCTTCCAGGCAGTGAAGGCAACATGTTTCTTCTGTGTGGAGCTATTCAGAGTCATCTTCCAGGCAGTGAAGGCAACATGTTTCTTCTGTGTGGAGCTATTCAGAGTCATCTTCCAGGCAGTGAAGGCAACATGTTTCTTATGTGTGGAGATATTCAGAGTCATCTTCCAGGCAGTGAAGGCAGCATGTTTCTTATGTGTGGAGATATTCAGAGTCATCTTCCAGGCAGTGAAGGCAGCATGTTTCTTATGTGTGGAGATATTCAGAGCCATCTTACAGGCAGTGAAGGCAGCATGTTTCTTATGTGTGGAGATGTTCAGAGCCATCTTCCAGGCAGTGAAGGCAGCATGTTTCTTATGTGTGGAGCTATTCAGAGCCATCTTACAGGCAGTGAAGGCAGCATGTTTCTTATGTGTGGAGCTATTCAGAGTCATCTTCCAGGCAGTGAAGGCAACATGTTTCTTATGTGTGGAGCTATTCAGAGCCATCTTCCAGGCAGTGAAGGCAGCATGTTTCTTATGTGTGGAGAATATCAGAGGAGGTTTTTCCAGTGAGGCATAGGAGGATGGTCCTCCTCTATTAGATTGGGGATTTTATATAAAAAAAAAATATATTAACACGTTGACTGCCAAAGACGTGTAAACACGTTTTCAGAATCCAGCTGTTGACTGCCAGCGACGTGTTAACACGTCGTTGGCATCGATTTTTTTTTTTTGACGGTGGGTTGTGCATCTAACCCTTTTACATCTCTTATATAATTATTGGAGCCACCGAACGTTTACAACCCATTCCACCGACCCACTAAGTGGCAACAGTGCTCTCCTGACTAGAGGAAGGCAAGCATTTTTTTAACTTGTCACGCCATTCTCACCCCAGCCATTCTCATGAAAATGGATGGGGGAAAACGCTTTCGTTTTCGCGCTGATTGCTGGCGATGCGGGATTGCAAATTTACATAATAGATTACAGGTGTAACACACTTCGAAACACGCAGCATAAATATGACCAGAATCGCAAAAGTTTCTCTCAACCAAAACTCCAAGAAGCGAGCGAGTCCGACTTCCTCAAACAGCGGCCGCGCAGCCACAGGCACAGGACAGCAGCAAAGCACTGAGACTGGTGACAAGCTTGTGACGGCCGCTGCAGCCAAGAAGAACGCCCACGGAGGGAGGAGTTGAAGCAACTCTCCCTCTCGCTCTCTCCCTCTCTCTCTCTCTCTCTCGCTCTCTCTCTCTCCCTCCCTCTCGCTCTCCCTCCCTCTCTCTCTCTCTCCCTCCCTCTCGGGAGAGGGGGAGAGGGAGAGAGAGAGAGAGAGAGAGAGAGCGAGAGGGGGAGGGAGAGAGAGAGAGAGAGAGCCAAAAATGAATGGTTAAAGTGACTGTTCTATCGAATTTCACAAAAAGCCGTTTATCTCTGAATATTTTTTCTGACGCTAAAACCATGCTGTATTCAACTGCTAATGCTTACATAACTACTAACTCTACAAACTAACTCTTTTAGACAGAGAAAGCACACATTCTATTAGTTCTTTTGAGATATTGTGTGTTCACAAAATCTTAGCAGAAAAGAATCCTCGGGTCTTGAAAGATGAGCCAGAATCCTCAAAAAACCCCTCTGGCAGAAGCTAACTACAGTAAAAAAAAAAACGTCTGGCAGTGAATGTGTTAAAAAAATATATTTTTTATTTTTATTTTTATATTTTTCATTTTTCATATTTTTTTTTATAATAAAATATCAATCAAATGTGTTTTTTCTTATGTGCAGACGCTCATTTTTTCATTCATTATATAGCTCCATGCAGACGAGTCACTCTGGCCCTGGTCCCAGCATGGGGGAGGGGATTAAAAAAACACCCGCCCTGTGGGCTTGATTTATTTGGTAATTTATCTAATGAAAAAATAAGATTGGTTGAAAAAGACTTGCAATTCACAGAAAACAGTGAGAGTGATGTGTTTTCCAACGAATCAGATTGAGGAGGAGGGGAGCTCTCCCTTAGCCCGTGAAACCAGGTGAAACCCTAATTGGTTGTTGTTTGATTGATAGATTGCTTGACATTGATTGACATTCTGTATTGTCCAATGCTGAATACGTCTGAAAATCGGCAACGTTGTTCCACTGGCTGGTCTGTGGTCACGCTGAATCAAGGAGGTGAAATCCACTGCTTGACCTGACAGGAAGGATTTACTGAGACAGTAGCAGCATATCATATTTCCCTCTTATTTTTATTTACTTTTTTATCAATCAGTAAGTGTTCACAAGCCAGACAGTCGTTGATATTGGATTACCACCAAAACGAGTTTCGAGTTGCGGGGAGACGAGCTGCGCGATACGGGCTTTTTGCAATGTCAGAAAACTGGAATATTTGCAATGTCTCGACTGCAGCGTTTCCCCTACAGACAGCACGGATATTCAAGTAAGTCAATTGATTTCAAGTTATCCGAACCTTCTATTAAATTCGGCGTGGAAATGGTTCACCGAGCAGCGCTATTTTTGTCGTATTGAAGTTTCATCCTGTAATTTCTTATACTAAAACCCGCAAACTTTAGATTCACACATTTTTTAACTGAATTTGGCCTGTAAATCGATAGCTGACAGCGGGCTCAATTTTAAAGCTTGAGTGGTGATCTTTATATCATATGAAAGTAGAAGAAATAAGGAATCGATTGGGATGAAGCATGTCAACCTAGGATGTCGGGAAGGGGGGGTAAATAACGCTCCAAAGTTGATAACTAAATGAGTAGTGCAGCACTGTTCACAGGAAGACACACTCTCGTTCCAGATGCAATTAAGTGTAATTTAACGCTATTTGACAACAGTTTCGGCCATAGACTTTGTCAAGTAGCATACAAACAGTGCAAGACAGCCATTATAAAGACAGGTTAGCTGATTGAATGGACAACACCTGTCTTGTGAAAGCACACCTGAGTGTGAGACATCATAGGATGAATCAAAACATTGATGTCACAGGTAGGCTGTATACCATAATATATCATGAATCTATGTGAATAAATAGATTTATATAAATAGTAATCACAGCCTAATGCATAGAGATAAATCCTGAAACATTCTCGCAACAGTTCTAGCCTAAGCCAGTGGTTTTCAAAGTGGGGTCCCCAGCAAAAAGGGGGGATAATCTATTTTCACTATAATTCCATGCCATCCATAAGTAACACAATCTAAGATAGTGTAGAAGTGAGTAACTAGGCTAATTATAACCATAACAGCACAAATAATTGACAAAAATCTCGAAATAAATATACAGTATTTACTCTGAGAAATGAAATAATGAGAAAAGGAACAATTATTGATGGTTAAAACTGAATAATGACATCACAACAGTCTAATCCTAATGCTAATTTAAAATGAGATTTGGGCGTTTTGGGCAAAAACTGCTTGTGGGTGAGAGTATCAGCAGCAGAGCACACGTCATATTTTCCCTGGGACCGCCTCAGGTGCCAGATGCTGTTCCGTCCTGTAGTCCTCTCACTGGGTGCTAATGCAATGCTCCTCACTGGGTGGAAAGCTAAGAGGCTTGACAGCATGGGAAACATGGCAAATACACGCGCGCGCGCGCACACGTGAAAAAAAAAGCCCACTAGCTTCCTCCCCTGGTTCCAAGCTCACCAGCCACCACTGGTGGAGATGTTCAGAGCCATCTTCCAGGCAGTGAAGGCAGCATGTTTCTTATGTGTGGAGATGTTCAGAGCCATCTTCCAGGCAGTGAAGGCAACATGTTTCTTCTGTGTGGAGCTATTCAGAGCCATCTTCCAGGCAGTGAAGGCAGCATGTTTCTTATGTGTGGAGCTATTCAGAGCCATCTTCCAGGCAGTGAAGGCAGCATCGCCCAGGTTTCATGAAAAGTCCATATGAGGTGTGAAAAAGGGGGTGGGGGGAAGCTGTAATCTGCACATTGACGTCAGGCACTCTGGATGGGCTGGAGCTGTGCAGATGGCAGGAAGGGAGGATTGTGTGGGCTGTGCATCTTATGACAACAGATTATTTCCTTTTATGCGTGCCGACATCCTCCCTATGAGCCGCGGAGAGACTCTCTCCCTCAGGGATAACGTGCCTGCATTTTTCTATCACCAAAAAATCATGAAGACATCAATCCTCAGCCCACTGGAGCGGGTCTTAGTGAAGTTTCAGAGAAAGAGTCGGTCTACGGGAAGACGAGTCTCATGTGTTCAACTCCGAACATCTGTTATTTCTGATAGCATTTATCAGCAAACCTTTGATCCACCAGGGGACTTGTCGTGCGAGTTCGCTGAATTAATCTCCTGTGCACGTGACAGGTGTTATACATTAATGGAAACAGCAGTCGCATATGGAACATATTCTAGACAGCCCGCTCGTCAGAATAACATGTCGCCATGTTTGTTTCTGCAATCCACGGAAATGTAAAGTATGAACGTTTCATCAGAACCAAAAATACGTAGCATCTCACCTTTCTAGGAATGTGAATAATTAACGTTATACATGCCATCATAGAACATAATGACAGTCTGAGGTTTAAGTATGTCAAAGTCACGTACGGAGTGGTGGAACCGACGCGACTTAACGTAACTTTCACGTCATGAGAGAGCTGGTTCGAATCCTGACCCAAACCATAACCCTTACCCCAACCAAGATGTTTTTCTTACCTAAACTTAACCGACGATTCGAGCCATGGCTTCCGCAACACATTATCAGGTCGCACCGGGCCGAGGCTCCTGCCTCCCGCAACTCGCTACCGGGCCCAATCGGTGGCCACGCCAGTCCGGGGCAGCGCCCAGCTCGGGCACATGTCCAGGAGGAGCCCAGCTCGGGCACATGTCCAGGAGGAGCCCAAATGTTCACATTTGACATTTCCATGGATTTTATCATGGCGATTGGGTTGATTCTAGATGTTAGCCTTAGCCTACCATGTTTTACTTCTTCACCATTTGAAAGACAAACTTATAGGTTTCACGAGTTTTCACTGCTCCATTCTGAATTGGGTGTGGGTGGAGGGGGGGGAGTATTTTTCCGCATGCTGATGTCTTTTACTTGGCACTTCTCTGATATAAGTACATTTCCTCAGGATATATATATTTTCTGTGCACAGTTATTTAAGGCTACTGCAGTAGTACGGTGGAGGCGTGGGAGTGTGTGATGTGTTGTCATGCTATAGAATCATGCTGATTGTGATCTCTCCATGCAGGCGAGCGTACAGTAAGCTCTTAGCGGTTGACAGTTACAGTTGAACTGTTTATGCTTACCGACCGTATAGCCTTACACATTCATCCTTGCAGAGCAGCACAGCACCGATATTCTAAAGTGCATTTTTCTTTTGTTGTGGGCGACAGCCCCAGTTCTCCATATTGAGGTTTTTTTGCTAACATGTTGCCCTCCAACTAAGTGTTGAGCAGAGAACGGGCCCTCGCCAGTACCATGGGGAGTAGAATGCCACGGCACCGTGTCCAGGCCCGGAGGTTGATGAACCAGAGGTCCACCACAGCCGGACTAAAACACAGGTTAGAAAAGTCAGAGATGTGGAGAATTAGCAAGGCACTTTTGGCTGGAAATCGTGGGCACAACAATATGAAGTTGAGGCTGAATCTGTACGTTACAGATAAGGAAAAAATAACTGATTTTAAGCTTTTAGTCTGCAGAATCAGATTTTGAGAAATGAGCGCTCTGGGAAAACCTTCCTTGACAGGCCGTGAAATTCCTGTGGATGAGTCCTTAAATGGCACCGTTGCTTTTTGACTGTGGGGGAATGTGTTGTGAGGCATCTATTCTGGTGTTGTTATAATATATATATAATATATAATAATATAATAATATAATATAATATATATATAATGTATTATATGATATGTGTCCTCAGATAGCCAAGCCCAAAACACTCAGAAACTCATTTATTCCCTGCGTTATTAACCCGCTCACTAGTTTGAGATTGTACATGATAAAGGGATAGTTCACTTTTTTTTAAGTCGACCCCTATTTGCTACCTACTAGGGGGGTCACGATACACTCAGTTCACGATACGATACACGATATTAGGTTCACGATAACGATACGATACGATATTTTAATAATATTTTTTTGCGATCGATTTGTACGTTGAGGGGGCATCCTCCACGCTAATTTGACTAATTTCACCATTTTCATCCTCCATGTCTGTAACGTCCCTCGTCTGTTCAAACAAAGCAATGAAAAGGAGAGCGAGCATGCAATCAGATGCAGATCAGTGCCACCATGTTCAGCTTCTTTTTCTCGCGATATGAGATTTCATCTCAACGATACATATTGTCACGTTTTGCTATCGCGATATATTGTGGGACGATATATTGTGACATCCCTACTACTTACCAATGATGATGGTGATTGGTAGAGTTCTTTCTCAGCACAATCCATGCTGTTCCTCATAGTAGCTCTGGAAAGTTGGGCAAAAACAAATGCAAGGTCAATGGGGTCACGCTCCTGTATGTACCAGCTGACTGAAGCTCACTGACATTTAGTTTGTGTGACTGTGGAGGGAGTTTTAGTGAGCCTCAGTCAGCTGGTACAGACAGTACAGGAGCCTCAGTCAGCTGGTACAGACAGTACAGGAGCCTCAGTCAGCTGGTACATACAGTACAGGAGCTTCAGTCAGCTGGTACATACAGTACAGAAGCCTCAGTCAGCTGGTTCATACAGGAGCTTCAGTCAGCTGGTACATACAGTACAGGAGCCTCAGTCAGCTGGTACGTACAGTACAGAACCATGGCCCCATTGACCTTGCATTCCTTTTTGCCCAACTTTCCAGAGCTGCTATGAGGAACAGCATGCATTGTGCTGAGAAATAATTCTACCAATCAACATCATGATTGGTAAGTAGCAAATAGGACTAGACTTTAAAAAATGTGAACTATCCCTTTAAAACTGTAAATGAAAGTGATGAATATGTGGTTGGAATAGTGAAAAGGAATGCTTGTGCAAAAAAAGTGAACTCAGCCCCCAGCCATGGATCAAGGCTGTGCTGAAACCCCCCCAAAGGACTATGTTGAATCAAAGTTAGGGAGCGGACTGGGATAAGTAGATTAAAAAGCAGATTTAAAGCAGATTTTTTTTAATTGAAAGAAGATATCAAGCAGCACGCTCCAAAGGTGCGTGGAGGCAGTTTCTGAGGGCGGATATTTCACTCAGTAGCTTCGGGCATGGCACAGAAATGAGGCACCTCAATCTGCATTGCAATCCAGTAAGTACAGTACCGGTGGTACGGTACCGGGTTTCCATACTCAAGCCTATTCAACAACTGGACCATCTGGACCACAACCATCATTTCCACATTGGCTCTGTCTACATGAAGTGAACCTTCTTTATCCCGCTATTGTATTTACATCGTGGCCTCATCACGCCCTGTGCAGTGTTTTCTCCTGTATTTATCGGATGTTTCTCCTGCACCTGTTTGGCAAAAGCACGCTGAAGTTGAATTGAATTGCTTTACTGTCACTTGAGCAGTTTGATTTACGCCCCCTTCTTTCTGTTGTGCAGTTTGCTGGTGGGGCTGCCTGCCTCTTCCAGGGAGAGCTGCCTGAACGGAAGAGAAGGCTCACATTAGTCCTGGTCTCAGCTGACTGAGCTTTAGGCTACATGCTGCAGCATACTGACACCTCCATCATCAGCACCAAAGGATGGAACATGCTGAGTGCATCAACACAGTTGTGTTGCTGTTTTCTCCCACCCCTTTAATTCTTACTCGTAAAACCCTATATGAATATCTACGCTCAAGGGGTGTGAGAATCGTATATATCTCTCAATTCAAGTTGATTTTGATTCCCGGGGTCACGATTTGATTGGAAAATCGATTCTCGATTCAAAAAGATTCCCGATTCAAAAATCGATTCTCAATTCAGTACATCATGGGGGATTTTTCAGGATCTACTGCGGCTACTATTGTGGCATGAAAGCAGAATAAAGTGTGTAAGGTTATGTCGTTTTGACCTTTGAAATTGCAGTAATGTAAACACTACACAGAAAGGCAAACCTTAGACAACATGTAACATGTTTTCATGCTTAACTAAAATAGAAACTTCTTAGTATTATTAGTGACTTCAAGAACAATAAGTGACATTCTTACATAAAAAAGGAAAAGAGTCAATTCAGAATAGATTCTTTGTGTTGCACAGTAGCAGCATAAATAAATGAGTAAAAACTTGTTTTTACTGTTTCTTCAGTCAAATTCTGTCCTTGATGTCAGATGTTGGACAGCTGATGCCGCAACAACACAACAGATATGTTATGTTATGTAATTAGGAATAACCTAGTTTTGCTTTTGGATTTCCTTATTAATAATAATAACTTGATTGATATAGCACCTTAAAAACAGTCCTTTGACAGGCAAAATAAAAGCAGAATACTCTTCATATTCAATTATGAATGTAAAGGAGGACTTTGCCACCTTTCAACCAGCTTTGAATCATTACAATGTCAGTACTATTATGCGCATGAACATGAACCGTTTCTCAATGTCAAGCATCCTTCCTCCGCAGGACTTGTCCTTCCTAGTCACGTCCTTCCTCTGTAGGCACGAGTCCTTCCTCACATTGGAAGAGCAAACATTTGGAACAGGCTAGCGAGTGTGTGATTGCGTCATGGTCCCAGGTTAAACAGGTGCTTTTAATAACATCTAGGGAGGGGCATTGCAAATTAGCCCGGCTACAAAATGTTGTGATACATGAGATCAGACATTTCTTGGTCAATGTTGTAAGTATGTGTATCTGTCCCTGTCCAAATAAATGATAAAACTAAAAACAATCCCACCGTCAGATTTCTGATTTCACCGAAGTTTCTAGCTTATTAATAAACAATTGTCACAGGTCGATCGATAATGTGATGGTCAGAATACCCCCTGGTTAATATGGTCATGTCACGTATGACGTAGCCAAGGTTGTCATCTAGGAAGTGGGAGTGGATTTGAGTAGGATATATAATGTAGCAGGAAGCTGCAGTGTGATCACGGAAGCCATATTCTCTCTGTCGCACCTGTTTCCTAGTTTCTCTTAATCCCCCTGTTTTGAGATATTTCTGTTCAGCATCAAAGCCAATACACGGAGGCTAACCCTGACTAGCCTCCATACCCCAGCTTGAGCTGGCCAAGTGACGCTATCTGCACAGCCCCGACCTGCTGTTTGGGCCGAGCGGCACGCTAGGTGAGTCCACTCCCTATTTTGATACCGTCCTAAGTGACAACCTTTTGCTCAGCTGGTTCTATTGTTGTTGTAGCGGGTCTGGTTCATTTAGACACGAGCCTGATTCTATTTTTGAGAATCGACAACGTTACACAATTTAGCATTAAAACGTTTGCTGGCACCGCTGGCACACTACAGTGATAACATCTTCACAAATGACAGAAGATCGCTAATTGCATTTAGATGTGTATTGTGCAGCCGGCGATGTTTTGCTGATTTTGTCATTTTTAAAAGACCCAGCTGGCAGCCATCATTCCATTGCATGGAATTGTGGGTACTTCACGTGTGCTGAGTGCACACATGGGCATCATGGAAATGTCTCTCCTGAGGACGCAGTGCTCTGTAGGATTGGGACATTGGAGCAGCGCTCCGGCGGCTCCGATGACGTAACATCCTTGAAATTCTGCCAAATGAGGATCCTTCCTTGACTTTGATAAATGGTGAGTGTTTACCTTCCCTCCATGTTTCCTGCACTGAGAGATCCCTGTTCGTCTGCCAGCAGAAAGTCCGCCTCCGCCAGCTAGTATGGCTCGTTAGCGCTCATTAATGCAAAAAAGAAAAGAAAAAAAAAAATATATATATATATATATATATATATATATATACAATATATATATATATATATAATATATATATATATATATATATATTCAGAGTTTAGATTCATTATATATATATATATATATATATATACACACATATATATATATATATATATATATATATATATATATATATATATATATATATATATATATATATATATATATATATATATATATAATGAATCTAAACAACTGCCCTCAAGCAGAACATCTGTTCACTTCCATCTCCAAATGCTGTAAAACACGTCATTGCGTGTGAATGAACTTGGAGCTCTCGGTGCAGCTCGGTGCAGGCTGGATGGAGCTACAGTAGATGAAGGGAACTTAGACATTGTTCATTTGCACATACGATACTGGCAACATTGTAATAATGATACAAAGCTGGTTGAATATCAGCAAAGTCCTCCTTTAAAAGGCAATACATCAATACTAAACCGTGACCATAGGATGAAAGCCAAAATAAACAGTCAATTAGAATAAAAGGAAGTTAGAATTAAGAGTTAAGATAAAAGATGTGGGTGTCCGGGTAGTGCAGCGGTAGATTCCCTGCCTACCAACACGAGGGTCGCAGGTTCGTGCCCACGTGGGAAGCCAGAATGAGGATATGTGTCCTGGTCGCACTAACGCCTCCTCTGGTCGGTCGGGGGCGCCTGTTCAGGGCGGAAGGGAACCGGAGGGAAAAGCGTGATACTCCCACGTCCTACGTCCTGCCGGTGAAGCTCCCCACTGTCAGGTGAAAAGAAGCGGCTGACAACTGCACATGTATTGGAGGAAGCCCATTTTGATCCAAGCCAGAGTTCAGAGGATAATTGAAAGGTAGAAAAAAGATCGTTGTTGATGTTTTGTTTGCATGTCTTTGTGGTATGTAATTGAGCATGCATGTGTGCAGCGTGAACACGTGCACTCACACACACACACACGCACACACACACACACACACACACACACGCAAACACACACACACACACACACACACACACACACACACACACACACGCAAACACACACACACCCACACACACACACACACACACACCTTTAGGATGTATAGATGCTTTCCTTCTGCCACGTTAGATTCTTTGAGGTCATGACTAACGATTCTGACATGAATCGATTCCAAATTGATTCTCACCTTCCTTTTTTTTAAATGTAAGAGCATTTTTTCGTATTACTCTAACTTTTTTTTCTTTAAGTCACAAAGAATACTGAGAAGTTTTTATTTGTGCAAGTTTAGCGTGAATAAATGTTAGCTTTTCTCTTAGGTTTGCCTTTGTGTGTTTACATCATTGCAATCAGTTGATAAAAACTAAAGACTAGCTGATCAAACTTTTTCAAATATAGAAACTACGTAATCGTACACAGTTATTCTGCTTTCATCCCATGATTTCCTACACCGCCTTTCTTAGCACACAGCAGACTGGAGTAGATTCTGAAATCCCCATGTATGAATCGAGAATCCATTTTGAGTCAGGAATCGCTTTGATTCAAATCGTGACTGCAGGAATTGAAATCGATATCGGATCGACCAAAGATTCACACCCCTAGTACTGTAGTGACTGCATCTATTTTTTTCCCTTTTTCTAGAATGAAAGCGTATCGTGAAGGAAGACATGTAGACATCTGTCCCCGACCCCCCCGAGAGCCGGAGTCTGGCCATGTGTTTCTCATCCCTTCCTGGCCCGTCCCACCCAGCCACTATAGAGAGCCGCAGGGATGACGTATTTTTGTAGTCAGAACGCGGAAGTCCCGGACTTCCTGGTTCTTCACTGTTTCTGTCTATGGGATTTTTTTATGGGTTTTTGCCACGATGCTTCAAATACGGTCTCTTGGCAACGCAAGATTAATCAAACGCGAACCAGAGTTCAGTCGGGTAATCTTCACACATGAGGACCACTTTCATGAGTTTTGTAGCGTAAATGCGAGCCCTAGAAGTAAAAAGCTCGAGCTAAGCTAATCCAGAACTACACACTGTCGCATAGGCTTCCACGTCACGTCGGCACTCAATCTGGACTGTTGTTGATGTGCACTGATTACCCCGGGCTGAACGGGCTGAACCAGGTGAGGGAAAGAAAATTTCCGTGTTCGTCCTTTGAAGTGGTGACGTTATTGACGTATATATCCCCATCGACTCAACAGTGTAGTCTCATTTAGCCGTTTGCTAGCTAGCCGCCCTTTTAACGGCATGTAAAAGCTTCAAAACTCATAAAAGTGGTCCTCGTGTGTGAAGATGATATTACTAAACACTGGTTCGCGTTTGATTAAGCCAGCGTTGCCCAGAGAGATTATTAGAAGCATCGCGCCAAAAACCCATTCAAAACTCCCATAGACGAAAACAGTGAAGAACCAGGACTGTTAGCATCGATGATTTCCGGACTCGTTCCTGCGGCTCTCTATACTGAAGGAAGCACACTGGCTGCTATCAATGTTGGGGCCATGATCATCTCAGAGTCAATCATCAAACTCAATGTGTCAGTCTAGGCTGGACTATCCATAATCCCTACTCTTTAAGCCTTCCATCTGAGGGTTCACTCTAGTTGATGTTAATCCCATTGTTCAAGCTCCACCCATGTGGAATGACACATCGGCCTTCGAAGAGATTATGCTATACTTAGCTAGGAAAATATATGATAGAGAGAGAGAGAGAAAAACACCATCTCTCTGTGTTGACATGAATAATTTCCGTACTCCTTTTAAGCATTCTTTGCTAAGATTGATTGATTGATTTATTAACGTGTCACACACCAATGGTGCCCAGCCCGTATGGGCTTATGAGACACGACAAAAACAGATACAAAACTGAGGTTTACAATACTTCAGCTTCCATATTCCAGAATGCAAGATAACAAACAAAAGGACACAAAGTGTCAATATAGAAAAATAGAACATATTCATTACAAACCTATACAAACAGCATATTTTTTCTTCTTTCCCAGGCATTACTAATAAATTGAGCTATGTCAAAGACTCTTATTAAAGAAAAGCATGCATGTTCACATGAAGTCCATCCAATGAACACTGTCTAAATATTCTCATATTCTCTCTTAAAGGATGGCTTTACCGATAATCAACCCACTTTGTATCATTAATAGTCTTGGTAATAGCACATGGGCAGTGTTTACCTCTCTCCCATTTCCTCCTCTGGCAAAGCGCTCCGTTGTGACGCGTTTTACGTCACAAAGCGTCACAACGGAGCTGCGGAAGTTCTACTTGAGAGACAGAATCTGCTCCGAGGGCGGCTGTTATTGTTTATTTTAATTTTTTAAAGGGATACTCCACTTTTTCGGGAGTTTAGCTCATTTGCCACATCCCCCCCACATAATCAAGATACACCATGCCTTACCGGCACTGTCTGCTCAGTTTACTGTGAGCTACAGTCGTGAAGTTAGTAATCGCCATAGAATGGAGGCTAATGGTAAAGCGGTTAAGAATCTGCCAAAACACACATCTCACGGCGCCAAAATACATGTTGTGCTTCGGGTACTCGCCACACGATGAAATGTGTGCAAAATGCTAGGGGTGTCACGATACACTCAGTTCACGATACGATACGTATCACGATACTGGGTTCACGATAACGATACGATACGATACGATTTTAACAATATTTTTTAAAACTTGAATAATGACAATATATGACTGGAAAAGTAGTATTTTATTTGAAATGCACAAATACAAAACATGCTGTTGTGGGAAATTGTTATTACAATAACAACTAGAAAAAACATGAGATTGGAGATAAGGCTTATCTTGAAATAGAATGAGTTACACCGTCACTTAGATTTACTTTGAACTAAAAGGTTTCTCAGCAGTATAAATTCTCATTATGCATCTTCAGTTTTTCTTCAAACTCAAACAACAAGACTTGCATCTTCAGTTTTTCCTGTCAAGTAAACAGTTTTGCCAGAAACTCAATTGAATGGTTTCTCTCCTGTATAACTTCTCGTGTCTCTTCAGAGACTTGTTCAACTGAACTACTTTCCACACATTGAACTTCAACAAACAAAGACGTTTCTTAGTCTATTTTTTGAAAAAAAAAAAAAAATTTTTTTTTTTTTTTTTTTTTTTTTTTTGCGATATGATATTTCATCTCAACGATACATATCGTGACGTTTTACTATCGCGAAATTTCGTGGGACGATATATTGTGACACCCCTACAAAATGCACATAATTGGTCTTTTTGGAAGGAAAAGAGGTATCCGGCACTACTTTCCAAACATGGCCGCCGACCTCTTTTCCTTCCAAAAAGACAGCTTATGTGCATTTTGGATTAATATTTCCTCGTGTGGTGAGTACCTGAAGCACAACATGTATTTTGGCGCCGTGTGTTTTGGCAGATTTTTAGCAGCTGTACCATTAGCCTCCATTCTATGCCGATAATTTCCTAACTTCACGGCTGTAGCGCACTGTAAACTGTGCGGACAGTGCCGGTAAGCATGGTGTATCTTGGTTATGTAGGGGGGATGTGGCAAATGAGCTAAACTTCCAAAAAAGTATCCCTTTAAGTATGCTACATCCACCAGAATCGCATTGAGAGCCTTAACAAGCCTTAATGACTTGCAACTGGCAGGGGCGGAATTTCTGCAGGATGATTTTTCTCCATGAGGTAAATAGAGAGAGAAGGTAAACACTGCCCATGTGCTTATATTACCAAGATTATATATGATACAAAGTGGGTTGATTATCGGTAAAGCCATCCTTTAAATCCTGTCCTGTATTATTACATTACATGATACAAATACAATTATTTGAAACCAAAATACAGCAATCTTCTGTTGCTGGGTAAAAAATATTCTATGGTCCATGATTTCAATACAATTCAAAACTTAAGCACAAGTAGCAAATGGGACATTGTGCGTCTTTTACCCATTCATCACTGTAATCGTGGGCTGTAATGGTAGAAGTGCAGACCTGCAGCTTCTCAGAAGAAAGAAGGCTGGATGGAAATACATGTTCTCCATCCATTCATTCTACTCTGGTTTTACACTCGCCCAGTCTGAAAAACGTAGTCAGTAGTAATCTAGACCGTTAAGCTTCATGCAGAAGACAAGAACTGACAATATGCTAATCATACTGGCATTAGTGCCGTCTATAAAAAGGCATCATCAAGGATAGTGCCCGACAGCAGAAGAGATCTTCTTATGTCAGCAGGAAACTCCTGCATGTTGGAAGTATTTTGGCTGCTGTTTTGTTTCATGCCATTAGGAAAGCAGAATCCAGCGCTCGAGCAACAGCAGACTCCCTGGAGCTTGTGACAGAGAGGATGATAAAGAGATAGAAAGCTGGAGCTTGTGACAGAGAGGATGATAAAGAGATAGAAAGGCACGGTCATGGACAGTGTGGGCTACACTCAATACAGTCTTTTCAGGGGCTGGCAAAGTGTTTTCAGTCATGGCCTTGCACTGAGTGCTTTGTTGAGCACTGTTTTTGAACATCGGCTGTACCAGGGCGATTCAATTACTTTTTCCTCAGTCTAGACTCGTTCCTTCCTGTTACACACACCTGCTAATGTATTTGCCGTGTATTGTATAACGTTGTACAGTAGGTGTAAGCGATTATCTAACACGATTGGTCAGGAGCCTGATGATCAAAGCCCCTATGAATCCAATTTGCATAGTGATTCATATCGGTTTGGACTCAAGCCTATCCACTCGACTGGCAGTTATTGCGGACAGTGTTTAACAGTCACATACAGTATGCAGCCTACTACATTGCTTTTGGAACATTGTTTAGTTGCAGTAACAGATTAATCCACTGGGTGGCACTTCTTGTTTAAATTAAGTAACAAAAACAGGTGTTTTACGTTAGTGCTTATCCAGTTCGTCTCTGGACAAGTCGCTTGATCCTTCAGTAACAACGTGGTACGTTTGTCAAATTGCTCTACATGTATGTTGAGAGATGATATAGTGCTGTAAAGACCAGTCGTTGTATTATATGGTTGACAAGTCTGTCATGCAATGCTGATGTTATCCAGGAGCAACCTAAAGATAATGTTAGCTAATACACTATACCAAGCTTGTTAACAACAGATACTGTCCAAGATGCCTGATGGGCTGGTCGATGTAGGCGGCGGGACTAATCTACCGATGACACATTACAGAGCGCAGCAACAACACATTGTGTACGTTAAATAGCTAGCTAGCTGTTAGCTTCCTTAGCTAAGCCCACTGCCTGCTGCTGTAACCACTTCATCGGGCTCAAAATGCTACTGTGAGTGACCAAAGGTTCGGGTCACTCTCTTTCCACTAAGGCCATCAGCTTTGAAATCCGTTGGCCGGTTGAGCTGTAAGCAATAATGTGGCTTGCAGCTAAAGCTAATGTTACGTGGTTGCAGCTAAAGCTAATGTTACGGTGGTTGCAGCTAAAGCTAATGTTACGGTGGTTACAGCTAAAGCTAATGTTACGGTGGTTGCAGCTAAAGCTAATGTTACGGTGGTTGCAGCTAAAGCTAATGTTACGGTGGTTGCAGCTAAAGCTAATGTTACGGTGGTTGCAGCTAAAGCTAATGTTACGGTGGTTGCAGCTAAAGCTAATGTTACGGTGGTTACAGCTAAAGCTAATGTTACGGTGGTTACAGCTAAAGCTAATGTTACGGTGGTTACAGCTAAAGCTAATGTTACGGTGGTTGCAGCTAAAGCTAATGTTACGGTGGTTGCAGCTAAAGCTAATGTTACGGTGGTTACAGCTAAAGCTAATGTTACGGTGGTTGCAGCTAAAGCTAATGTTACGGTGGTTGCAGCTAAAGCTAATGTTACGGTGGTTGCAGCTAAAGCTAATGTTACGGTGGTTACAGCTAAAGCTAATGTTACGGTGGTTACAGCTAAAGCTAATGTTACGGTGGTTACAGCTAAAGCTAATGTTACAGTGGTTACAGCTAAAGCTAATGTTACGGTGGTTACAGCTAAAGCTAATGTTACGGTGGTTACAGCTAAAGCTAATGTTACAGTGGTTACAGCTAAAGCTAATGTTACGGTGGTTACAGCTAAAGCTAATGTTACGGTGGTTGCCGGCCTGTAGTAGACAAAGACTATTGAAGGCAGAATTCCCGCCATGATGTTGCAGTGGAACAACCTAATAGCCTTGGGTTCTTATCAATGTAAGTTCTTTGGCGCAGAATTGTAAAAGTTGTCCTGCTTCGCTACTGCGATTGGTCAAAGAGTTTGATGATTGACAACTAACAGCAACCAATCAGTTGGGGCTAAAAAAAAGGCACTGAATCAGTGGTGGATAGAGACACTGCGTAATGCGTCATCATTCAGAAACCACGCCAAAGACGGGGGAAAACGGAAACCCCCGCTCCAATCCTGGCGTTCTCCTATGTCACGTGCATGGTTGCGTGTTGCACAAAAATATCGTATATACGGAAGATGAACACTCCAACTTACTTCTTGACAGCTAGATCCACATTTTTCTTCTCGCCAATTCTCAATGGCTTCCTTGTTTTGCTCAAGAGTACAACAAAAACTTTAACTGCCGATTTTTTACATTTGTTGTCTGCGCAGCCCACCACACAACAGCTTTTAGCTATGTTTAATTCAAGGAAAATGACGCTGGTGTGTGGAAATGAACGGAGCTTTTCCCCCGTGATGGGCGTGGCCTATTTCATGCAGTGTCTCTATAGGCTTGCGTCCAGACCTTTATGAATAATTCATAAGCGTTGGATACCAGGCTAATCGGTCACATAATAGTTTTGAAAGTTGAACAGGCTGAGTGAGTGTTAGGGTTAGGTGAGTGAGTGAGTGAGGAGTAGAATGGCAACAGGTAGACACAGATGGCTTCACAGATCATGTATTATTCACATCCACAGCTGAGTAAAGGCAGTTGAATCCTACTGTAGATCCGAAACGGAGCGGCGGAGATGGATGAGATGGAACAGTACAGTAAGTGGGTGTAATTATGAAGAGACTAGTGAAGGCAACCCTTAGAGGCTGTTACTCAATCTCTGCTGTTCCGTGCTCCAATGAAACACGGAGAGCTTCATGATTTCTGTCATGTGTGAGGAGATTCCTCTCAATTGCCACTTTTGCCACAATTGCAACCTTGCTAAAGTTTTTGGTAGCTGTTTTATTGATAGGTGTAGCAATTGTGTTAATAATGTTGTCATGGTTTCCGAAAGACCCACTTATTGTAGTTTAGTTTGAGGAAGTCCTTGTTTTTTCCCCTTGTATTTTCACGGTCTAGTTAAAAATGTTACTTCAATTTAAGGCGATGTTTTTTTTAACACCTTTCGTCTTTTTCGTCTCCGTTTTAGCTTCCCATGATCTCCTTGTAGAAGACTTGCACTGTTCAACAGTGGAAGATTCGTTCGGTTTGCAATACTTATTGAACCTAAAGCCTCATACCTAAACGGTTCGGTACAAAAATGCGTATTGTTACACTCCTAGTATGTCTATATGCTGATCTTGATATAATGTGTCTTTTTCTTAATTTTTTTTAATTTTACATAATGGAGAAAAATATAAATGTGCAGCTGTAGTGCTAGTTAATTTCCACAATTTACCAAGACATACTTAGTGACTGCATAGCCTTCTTACCATTCAAATTCTCTTTCAATTCATGCATTCGTTATAAGAAAATTGTGACAGCAAATGGCAGCAGAAGCAAGGAAGTGTACATTCTTAAAGGGACACTCCGCCGATTTTCACTGCTAATTTATTTTGCACATAATCTCACACATACCCAAAAACTGTAAACAGTTTTGCAGTCAGTCATTTAGTTTGACAGTTATTGAGAGTTGATTTGAGCTCAGTTGTTGACCAGTCATGTCATTCGTGCACACCTTAACTCAAATCAACGCTCAATAACTGTCAAACTGAAAATGAATGCCTGCAAAACTGTTTACAGTTTTCGGATACGTGTGACATTATGTGCAAAATAAATCAGCAGTTAAAATCGGCGGAGTGTCCCTTTAAGTCCGAGGCTGTAAAATGGCTTATTATGGATATTTTGTTTCTTCTAACCGTAAAGATGTGTCAAATGGAAAGTGATGACAGCTGTTATGAAGGCAAGTTCTGAAGTGCACATCGTTAATGACCAGAAATGATAATAATGTCTAAATACAATTCCTCTCCACATTCTGCTGTGTGTCGTTGCCTTTTGACTGTGCTGAAGATGCCATTGCACATTCATTACTCGCAAACATAGTGTATAATAATGACAGCAATTACCACAAATGTTGGGGGCTTGATTCATTATGGAAAAGAAGCTTAGTCATGAATGTTTTTCACATTTTTCCACACTTGTTAACAAAGGCTTTGGGGAATGATGTGGCCAAATTGCAGAGGAACTCAAGTGCATTCAAAGTAGCATGAGAACAACTATATTCCTCCAATGGTTCCAAACAGTAGTGCTGCTCATTCTAATCCCTTGCTTATTGATTTTGTAGTTTGAATTTGGAGAAATCAGACACCAAACATCATCCAATTTGCAATTCCTTGCCAGGACATATTTATAAAAAAAAAAATCAGCCTTTAATTTGGTCAAACCTTTGATGTGTAAGAGAGACAATATTTGATGTGACAATGAAAGGGAGAACTTGCAATTATTTTGTGCATTGTACAAATCTGTATCTTGTATTTCCATGTTTTCATAATCCTTATCATGTCAAATTTTAAAACATCCCACCAGAGATGCTCACAAGGCGTGTTTTGCAAGACCAAGTCTCAAGTCTTTAATCACAAATCCAAGTCAAGTCTCAAGTCTCTCATGGATGAGTGTTCTTTCATCTGCTGGATGCCATCCGGTCTGCACAGCTACTGTATAACAAACGACTGTGTATGATCCTCACTCCTTTATCTTTATTAGCATACAATATCAGCATTGATTAGTTTACATTAGTATTAGTAGATATTCCCTCAATCTTAATCCGCACAAAAAATAAAATGAATAAATAAAGATTGTTCATTAGTCCCATTGAGATAAGATTAGTCCCAAATCTCAAGTCCAAGTCGAGTCTTTTGAGGACGTGTCTCAAGTCAAGTCTCAAGTCACTGTGTCTCCGACTTAAGTGTGTCCCAAGTCACAAGTCCAAGTCCCCATCTCTGCTTCAAACCTCCCTGACATTACACCCATTAGGACATTCGTTTAATTGGGGGGGGACGAATTGTGTTCAGTGTTCCTTTTCTACCTCCAAATAATTATTCTGTTGGCTAAGATCCTGTTGTATTAATGTCCATGTCCATCAATGACAACAAGTTGCAACTTATGTTTCAGAAAACGTTATTTTACATGAAGAATGTGGATTGGACACCTCTGCCGGCGATAGCCAGGCCGGAGGCATTATGGTTTCGGGTTGTCCCTCCATCCGTCCGTACGTCCGTCCGATGTTTGTTAACACGATATCGGAGGAACGCCTTGACAGAATTTCATCAAATTGGCCTCAAACGTTGACTTGGACTCAACGATGAACTGATTAGATTTTGGTGGTCAAAGGTCAAAGTTCAAGGTCACTGTGACCCTCACGAACGCCATTTCCAAGCTCGTTAACGCGATATCTCAGGAACGCCTTGATGGAATTTCTTCCAATTTGGCTCAAACGTCGACTTGGACTCAAGGATGAACTGATTAGATTTTGGTGGACAAAAGTCAAGGACACTGTGACCTCTCAAACACCACTTTCAAGCTTGTTAAGGTGATATCTCAGGAACGCCTTGACGGAATTTCTTTGAATTTGCCTCAAACCTCCACTTGGACTCAAGGATGAACTGATTAGATTTTGGTCATCAAAGGTCAAAGTCCAAGGTCACTGTGACCTCATGACCGCTCGTTTCATGTTGGTTAACGCGATATCTCTGGTGCACTTTGTCTCAATTTCATCCAATTTGCCTCAAACCTCAACGTCTGGACAGACATGGATGTCGACTGCTCGGATATAAGCCACCGCGGAGGTGCAGTCGTTGTAGTTTAAGCCTGTTCCACAAAAAGTATATTACTAGCCTACTAATAAACAGAGCAAGTCATTTATAAAGTTTTCATGCCTGTGTTTTTGTTTATGAGAAAGCGGCACCAGTCTCTGGTGATTTCAGTGCATGTTGAATTTCTCTTTAGGTCACAAAACTGTTGTGCTACTTACTCCACTACTTACCTACTGGGAGTAAATGGAAGCTGCCATGTGATGTTGAGATCAACAATTTCAGAGAAGATTACCATGTGCTTGCATATGGACGTCAGGCCAAATTATACACATTTCCTACCTCTGGGCCCAGGGCTGTAAAGTGACTGCTGTACGGTCTGAGGTTTGAGCACTCAAGAGACTCTGTCTGTCCATCAAAAAGTGATATAAGCACCAGGACATTTTAGAGCACCCATATCCAGGCTATAGTTGCCCATTTTTGAGCATTTTCCATTGTATTCGGAGAGAATGACAGGGAAGATGAAAGACAGAGTGAGAGCACGGAAATCTCTAAGCCATGAGTGCATGATGTGTCTACCCCCCCCCCCCCCCCATCACAATGCATCTCAAAACCTCATTGTTTTTTATTTATTTTCCCAGGTCTCCATCTTTCACCAAATTGCTGCAGATAATGAGAAAGTCAGTGACAAAGAAGGAAAAAGAAAAACAGGCACATTGCATTCATTCAAAGGGGTGTTCTTCATGCAGTCACTGAATAGATCACGGGGCTTTGAAGAATGAGACTAAATTGCAACACAAATGAAGACATATTGTTACATAGGAGTATCACAATGTTTTCTTTTTCTTGCTTTTTTTAATGATGGTCTCCAGCTAAAGGGAACAGTCTAAGTACTAAAGTAACAGTCAAGCAGCCATGTTGATTCATGACAAAGGAGAAAAACAATTGTACTAGTATGAAAGGATCATGTCTTGTGAAACTTTTGGTGGCTTCCTCTGGTAATTAATTACTGTGGCCGGCCAAGTTGTGTAACATAGTGTCATGTCATCGTCATGATGTTTTTGTGTGAATAATAAACAACATTGATTTTTGTTCTTTTTCTATAATTGTTTTTGGTACTGCTATTTTACATTGAAGTCAATGGTGAGAGGCCTGTGTTTTCCGCTTAAAAGAGGGCGAGAACGTATGTGCCGCCTACAAAATGACATATTGCCGATCTATCGCATTTTGAGTACTTTGCTGTCTGTCTGTGTTGTCTGTATGTCTGTGTTGTCTGTATGTCTGTCTGTCTGTGTTGTCTGTATGTCTGTCTGTCTGTGTTGTCTGTCTGACTGTCTGTCTGTGTTGTCTGTTTGTCTGTCTGTGTTGTCTGTCTGTATGTCTGTCTGTGTTGTCTGTCTGTCTGTCTGTCTTGTCTGTCTGTCTGTCTGTGTTGTCTGTCTGTCTGTCTGTCTGTCTGTCTGTCTTGCCTGTGTTGTCTGTCTGTCTGTCTTGTCTTGTCTGTGTTGTCTGTCTGTCTTGTCTGTGCTGTCTGTCTGTGGACAGATTTTGTCAGTGCGATAATGTCCAAACTGTGCAAGATGCAGTCACCAAACCCTCAAGGTGTGTAACTGACATCAAAGTCACATTAATTTGAAGTTGCAGCGTTGTGAGTGGTGTGATCCCATCGCAAGATGCTCTGTAGTTTACAGTATATTCACATTGATTGGATTGATGCATTTTTGTTGCTCTACAATGGACTGATTGTATTATTGGTACAAGAGATGAGCGTATGTGTGACAGTGTGACACCTACAATATGAGAGATGTTATGATAATATGATCATGATTTGTTTATGCTTGTTATTTCTACATGCTCTGTCATGGCAGTGGTAGACCAGACATCAGTCAGTTTTTCCTCCTCCTTGCTTGGCAGCACTATACTGTAGCTCCCTGTCGCCCCTGGCAGCCACCTGTCCTGCTATGTAGCCATGCTCAGGGTTGGCCATGTGGTTACTGTTAGATATCTTCAATAAGTCACAAGAAATAATTAGTCCAAAAAGCCACGCTCTCTCTCATCTTAGCCACTTCTCCAGCAGCTCCCCTGACACTTTACTCAGCGTGATGCAAGCTACAAAGTAGTTCATTTAAGTCGTACATATTGAACTAGAAGCACTGAGTGGGATGGTGGTCCTTGCAGGTGGTCCTTGCAAATGTCCTTGTTAAAGAGACACAGAGTAAGCCATTTTTGGGTTATTGTTGTACTACTATTATTATTATTGATTGATTGATTGATTTTTGGATAAAGAATAACAAAATCCAAGGGATAACATGCAAAATTGTAAACACTTATTTGAGTTGAGTTTCTGTACTAAGTTGTTTGCTATGGTTGTAAAAAAACGTATTAAAACTGTTAGCGACCATAGCCTTATCAATTCAAGCTTATAGACACATTGATCTTTAAACCTACAGTACTTTGTTTTTGGGCTTTTCCTTGGTTCCTAATGACTTAAGGGTTGCCCACAGCTATTTTGAATCCTTTTTATGCTCTTCTATCTTTGTCTTAAAGCCCCAATCAGTCACTTTTTCACCTTAATATAACAGCTTTTTAGTCATTGAGGATGGTAGAGTGACTTGTAACAGGGAGAATGTCACCTATTGGTCACACAGCGCCCTCCAAAGGCCTCTCCTGGGACTAAGCAGTTTGGTGCCTGCGTCCCGGAGGCAAGATGCGTGCATGCGCTGTACAGCGGGAGCGTTGTGTTCCTGGAAACAAGGAAGTAACTCGATGCGGATTTGCTACAGAAATGACGTTTCAGGTAACTATGGATTATTATTTCATCACGTGGTGAGTACCTGATGTCACAACATGTACATAGAGCTTTCTGGCGCTGTGTTTTGTTGTCAACAGGGCTGAATCATTGACAGTGGTGGTGTAGTTAGGGATTGTTTGTTGTTGGTCATGATTGACAGTCTGCATCAACAGGGCTGAATCATTGACAGTGGTGGTGTAGTTAGGAATGTCATACCGAACCGACCTGGATAGCTAGGCTTAGATAGTGAGGTAATATGCAGTTGTGCATGGAGGGGGGTGTTTCCAGGACGCTGGATTACACCGTTAAGCCTTCTTGAGGTGTCGTGGGCCTAACTTAACGAAACGTCGGTGAAGGAAGGTGCCCACTTGAAAACCCCAATGACATGCTTCATACTGCTGTTGGCTAGGGTAGGTAACTGGTGATTTGTGTCTTGTTTATTAGTTTGTTAGCCTGTTAGCTTGTTTTATTCTGGATTGGGCTTCTAAATGTGTTTTTCCTCGGATTTTGGCACAAGGGATAGTAACATCTTGTCCTGTGTATTAATATTAATTGAACGGCGATATCGATATCGATATACTGTTGCACGCAGAGGGCGCAGTTTCCCCAATAGCAAAACTTGGAAAAGTTGCTGAATGGGGCTTTAAAGTAGTCTTTTTTGGCCTCGTACTTTGTTTCTAAGGGCTTTGTATTTAATATAAAGATCAGATACACTGTTGCTCCTATATTATCTTATTACTTTATTACTTAGATGGGTAGTGTCCAGAATTTCTTTATTTATCCAAAGTTGAGTCCTCTGTTATGATGATGATGAGGATGAGGATGATGATGGTGATTATTATTATTATATTATTATTATTATTATTATTATTATTGCAATCACACTAATGCTATTTGGACATTCATTCCTTTGCTTCTACCAAATTGGTTCATGTAATATGCAGTGCTGGTAGGACCATAACTAACTGTAATTGCTCATTAAATGCTAAAGGTTGTAAATGTCTGTTCCATAGGATCTGCACTTACTGTACTGAGTCTGTTCTGCCAAGCTGTAGATTCCATCTGAACATAGAAATGAGTCTCCTCACACTCTGTGCTGACATATCAAAGTGTCATCTCATATCAATTCCATGTTCCAGGAGCTCCAGACAAGGCTGTGATATATGAATTCAGTGGCAGAGAAAAGGCCAGGTGACGAAGCTGCGGCCTACTTGATATTCAGAAGGGTGGGCTTCCTCAGGCTGACCTGAGTGTGTAGTAAACGTGTGTACTGTGTGTAGTAAATGTGTGTAGTAAGGTTGGGCTTCCTCAGGCTGACCTGAGTGTGTAGTAAACGTGTGTAGTGTGTGTAGTAAATGTGTGTAGTAAGGGTGGGCTTCCTCAGGCTGACCTGAGTGTGTAGTAAACGTGTGTAGTGTGTGTAGTAAATGTGTGTAGTAAGGTTGGGCTTCCTCAGGCTGACCTGAGTGTGTAGTAAACGTGTGTAGTGTGTGTAGTAAGGGTGGGCTTCCTCAGGCTGACCTGAGTGTGTAGTAAACGTGTGTAGTGTGTGTAGTAAATGTGTGTCGTAAGGTTGGGCTTCCTCAGGCTGACCTGAGTGTGTAGTAAACATGTGTAGTGTGTGTAGTAAATGTGTGTAGTAAGGTTGGGCTTCCTCAGGCTGACCTGAGTGTGTAGTAAACATGTGTAGTGTGTGTAGTAAATGTGTGTAGTAAGGGTGGGCTTCCTCAGGCTAACCTGAGTGTGTAGTAAACGTGTGTAGTGTGTGGGTATGAGTCCTGGTCGCTGCAGTAGCGCCTCCTCTGGTCGGTCGGGGTGCTTGTTCCGGGGGGAAGGGGAACTGGGGAGAATAGCGTGATCCTCCCACACGTTGGGACGTCCTGCCGGGTGAAACTCCTCGCTATCAGGTTTAAAAAAGTGCCTGGCGACTGCACATGTTTCGGAGGAAGCATGTGCTAGTCTACAACTCTCCCCAGATCGGCAGTGGGGGTGGAGCAACGACCAGGGATATCCGTTTATCGTTTTATCAGATTTTCTCTTCATGAATTAATTTTGAGTGCTGTTGATGACTAGCAGTTTCTCCAGCTTGAGGTTCTCTGCAGCACCTGAACGTTATGCTAAGGCTCCAGTGAAGTAGTGTGGCATATTCATATTATATAGCATATAATAGGAGGGACAGGAGGAAAAGTTTGGTTGTCTGAAAAGCAGGCAGCTCCAGACTACTCCTTGGGAATCTGTGCACGCTGTAACTTCTGGGTAGTGTTTAGGAAATAGGATCAGTGTTGTTTGGAATGATGTACACTCACTAAAAGGGAGCACTCACGGATGAACTCTCCTGCTTCGCCTTTGTAATCCTGCTCACTGCAAAAATGTCAGCTTAGTTTTGCACGGGGAAAAAGTTCCTCCATCACCAAATGTATTTGTGCTTTGAACAGCAAGCAGACAAAATCCACCTCTGCCAAGAAGTGCTCTGCAGCAATACTCAAGCCACAGTCAGCAATAGAGAATCAATCGAGATTTACAGGAGAACTTTCCCCAGTCATCAGCGTGTGACATGGTCCCTGTCACTTCACTATACAAACAGAAAAGTTCAGCTGAAGCGCTACTGTACTGTAATACTGTACTGTACTACTGTACTGTACTGTACTACTATACTGTACTGTACTGTACTATATTGTGCTGTACTGTACTACTGTACTACTGTACTGTACTACTGTACTGCACTACTGTACTGCACTACTGTACTGCACTACTGTACTGTACTACTGTACTGTACTGTACTGTACTGCACTGCACTGCACTGTGCTGCACTGCAATGTACTGTACTGTGCTGTACTGTACTGTACTGTACTGTACTGTACTGTACTACTGTACTGTGCTGTGCTGTACTGTACTGTACTGTACTACTGTACTGTACTGTACTGTACTGTACTACTGTACTGTGCTGTGCTGTACTGTACTGTACTGTACTACTGTACTGTGCTGTGCTGTACTGCACTGCACTGCACTGTGCTGCACTGCAATGTACTGTACTATGCTGTACTGTACTGTACAGTACTGTACTGTACTGTCTTGTGTACTTTCAGCGCTGAGTGACAGATACAATCTCAGTGTAAAGTCTCAGTGTAAAGTCTCAGTGTAAAGTCTCAGTGTAACGTCTCAGTGTAACGTCTCAGTGTAACGTCTCAGTGAAAGTCTCAGTGTAACGTCTCAGTGTAAAGTCTCAGTGTAACGTCTCAGTGTAAAGTCTCAGTGTAAAGTCTCAGTGTAACGTCTCAGTGTAAAGTCTCAGTGAAAGTCTCAGTGAAAGTCTCAGTGTAAAGTCTCAGTGTAAAGTCTCAGTGTAACGTCTCAGTGTAAAGTCTCAGTGTAAAGTCTCAGTGTAACGTCTCAGTGTAAAGTCTCAGTGTAACGTCTCAGTGTAAAGTCTCAGTGTAAAGTCTCAGTGTAAAGTCTCAGTGTAAAGTCTCAGTGTAACGTCTCAGTGTAAAGTCTCAGTGTAACGTCTCAGTGTAAAGTCTCAGTGTAAAGTCTCAGTGTAAAGTCTCAGTGTAAAGTCTCAGTGTAAAGTCTCAGTGTAAAGTCTCAGTGTAACGTCTCAGTGTAAAGTCTCAGTGTAAAGTCTCAGTGTAAAGTCTCAGTGTAAAGTCCCAGTGTAAAGTCTCAGTGTACATAATGCATCATCGTTTGTCAAGACGAATTACAGAGGGAGAGAGCGTGAGACAGAGAATATGATCCAAGTATGTATCTGAATTATGATGTGATGCTGTACATTTGAGCGGACTAATATTTCCATGACCTGTAACTCTCTGGTGTCTTTCTGTCCTCCCTGAGTCTCACTTCATGCTACATGTTCTGAATACACTGAACTGCTTTGAAGACATAGGCTTCATGTAAAGAATGAGATGGAGAACAGACTCACATGGCTGTCTTAGCTTTGACATCCATCAAGTTAAAGCCCTCCTCCACTCGCCTTTGTCATTTTGAAGCTATTTCATGTGTAGCCGTGTTTTTTCCTGCTCTGCTAATTAGCCAAAGTGTTCACACTGTATTTTGTTGACAAATAACCTTATTTTGGCCTCAAACTCTTAAATTGGCTCACGTGCTAGAAACGGGTGCTGACGTCAGACTTTATGGTTGTCAACGCTCACGTATGCGGACGTGTCATTAATAATAGACAATACAATATTTCAGATATCATTTGTTTCAATGAAGACAAAAACAGGAGCACCCTTTTGTGTGTGTGTGTGTGTGTGTGTGTGTGTGTGTGTGTGTGTGTGTGTGTGTGTGTGTGTGTGTGTGTGTGTGTGTGTGTGTGTGTGTGTGTGTGTGTGTGTGTGTGTGTGTGTGTGTGTGTGAGAGAGAGATGATGTCACTGTAGAGGCGCTTGTTTTATCCAGCATGATAGCTGTTAACAACGGGATGCACCTATCCTCTAATGGGCCATGTTCCGTTTTTATTCTTCACAGCAGGCCACTTCAATCAATCAATCAAAACTTTATTCCAGACTCAAGGTCCATATAAAAGACCGTCCCTACAGACAGTATAGGGGGGGAAAGCAATATCCAAATAAATAGTGCAGTGTTCATAAGAGCGACTTATAGCAGTGTCTCCACAGAGGTGACTGATATCTGACTTCACTACAGCAGGGATTTACCAACAGCTTGATAATGACATTCTGTGAGACATTCAGTCGACAGATACATTTATACATCAGATTCCTCAACAGTGCCTGGAAGGTGTTAACCCCCGCCGTAACAAACATCTCACTTGCAGAGCTCCATCTAGGTCTCCTGAGCAATGTTCTCATGGCATCATTATTATGCCACTTGAAGTGTGTGCATGCTTGACCTCCTGTACTCTGACCACAGGTGGGCAGTATAGAGTCAGAGTGGTGTGTAATCTGACCACAGGTGGGCAGTATAGAGTCAGAGTGGTGTGCAGCAGTATGCTCTAAACAGAGACACCTTCACTCCATCTGTCTGTACACATGTTGAACTTATGCACCAAAGTATTAGCTTGTGGATAACATTTTACAGCATTGTCTGTATATATCATCATCATCTGACAATTGCTCTGAAATAAAATGACCTAGATATTTAACCTTATCACAGACAGTAAGGTTATTATCAGACAATTTAAAAAACACTTCAAAATGGGCATGGGGCCGGAGTTGGCGCGCGGGCCATAGTTTGACCAGCCCTACCTTAAAGGAGAATTTCGTTTTTTTTTTACCTGCAGCCCTCTCCTCACATTAATTATGATCTGACGACTCACCCAGTGCTCTCCGCAGCATTTTTGTCGTCCTAGGCGTTGTTTTGAGATCAATAGCGTCCAAGCCAGTCCTAGAATGGAGCTCCGTGAGGGCCAAGTGGCAGCATGCTTTTCCTCCATTTAAATAGACACTTTTATTCCCTAAGGAACGATCAGCATTTCTCCCCCTCGCTCTTTTCACTAGTTACAGGCAGCCCATTTTTGCCTGTCGGGTCAGTGAGAGACACAACTCTCGTCTGGAAAGTCCCGCGAGACTTTGGGAGGGCTGCTGTATATAGCAATGTTTTTATTTTTATTTTTTAATCACATAGCTGCATCTAGACTCCTTTTTGTGAACTGCAGGGGGCACTGGTTCTGAAATTGAACTGTACACCTGTCATGTCAGCCCCAGCAGAACAGCAACAAGTGATGTCACAGGTGTTGTTGAACACCCATTTAGAATACCGTTTTTCTCCATATTTCTGCCCTGGGGGCATGTACAAAAAGATGTGTTTGTTTTTGGGGGTATTTTTGTACTAATCATGAGCCCAAAACTTAAATGCATACTTTTTTGTTTAACCTGGTCCAGACAGTGAGGCTGTACTCCACCTCTAACTGTCCACATCCAGTGGGATTTAATGTTAACAAGGCGGTGTGTGTGTGTGTGTGTGTGTGTGTGTGTGTGTGTGTGTGTGTGTGTGTGTGTGTGTGTGTGTGTGTGTGTGTGTGCACTGCAGTAAGATAACATGAGCTGCTCTCATTGTTGCACAGTAGGGGAGGTTCTTAATGTTCTCCGCCTCCACAGTGGAAATAAGTCATGCAGCTTTATGCTGTTATCCTTGTTATTATGGTTCTATATGCTCGTTAATTTATTGTACTTTAATTGATCAATTAAATTCAATCACTCAACATAACACACTTGTTATCCCTCCAGATTTTGTACTGCAATGTGCATAACGTTTGTCAATCTCATTCAAGACATTTTTATAGCTTGGATTTTGTTATCATTGTCGTGGTGTTTTTTTCACTACACTACTCACCTGTGAATCAAATACACAGTACTCTTTACTCTTTCCTTAATTGGATTTCCTGTTGATGAGATGTGAGTGTTCTGTAGGTGCTGCTCGTTTCTTTGTCTGTCCAGCCATGGTGGCTATGGCTTCCCATGCTTTAACTGCCCAGTTCTTCTATTTATTCCAAACAAATCACTGTTGCTGCTTTCGGATAGCAGGAAAGGAGGATGTTTCCCGGCACCTGCTCAGGTGTTTAAACAGCTAAACCAAGCCATCAAAGCTTCCATCAAGCGACTATACGCTGAATCTGTGTTATATCTGTTGGTGACTAGCAAAACAAAAACTTATTCATGTGAAAATCATAGACTGTATAAAGAGATGGGCGGAGTGAGTGTGACGTCACCCATGGTGTCTCCTGATTTGAAGCCACCAATTTGGCATTTTGGCTCCTGCCATCTTGCTTCTCCCGCAGCTCGCGCCAGACCCGGGGTTTCCAACAGAGCCGCCTGCTATTGGTCCATGATCGGCAAGCTGCATCCACCAAAACGGTCATTTTTTTTAATCTATCGTCTATTTCACTCTAAACGGGTGAGTTGCAATTGTCATGAAACGTGAAATTAGCCTTTCAACCATTTTTTATGCTGTAAAGTCGTGCATTTGAACATGGAGGTGACGAACTGACTGAACAGCCTCAAGGACCTGCAGTTTTTAGGACGTCATTGTGACCAAGAAAGCGTGTCCCCTCCCTCGGTGACAATATCATGAGTTGGTGCTTTGAACACTTGGTGTGTGGGGGGTATGCTGAGAGGTCTGTTTGCTTGGCAAGGCTGTGAGGGAACTCAGAGGCCTGGAGAGAGAGAGACACAGAGCGAGAGAGAGAGAGAGAGAGAGAGATAGAGAGAGACATACACATACAGAGAGAGAGAGAGAGAGAGAGAGAGAGACATACACACACAGAGAGAGAGAGAGAGAGAGAGACATACACATACAGAGAGAGAGAGAGAGGGCTTTCTACACAGCTGTATGTGGTGAATTGATTAAATGCTCCATTAAACACTAGGCAGAGCAGTCTGGCGGCCTAATTCAAAAGCATATGCAAATAATCTTGTTTTGTAGATTATTGCCTCTTACAAGTATGCATCCCTTTCACACACACAGGCGTATGCAATCATGCTGATGCATATTCGCGCACGCGCGCGCGCACACACACACACACACACACACACACACACACACACACACAGTGAGCAAACTAAGTGGACATCAAATGTAGACTGGATACTTTGTATTGGGTCATGCTTGCTTTCAAACACATAATGTACTGTAGGCACAAGACACACCACAAGGCTCTAGATAGCCAACCCGATCTCCAAAAAAATTGTAAAATAGCAACGTTTGTGGACATACGTTGGTATTTTACGATGTCGGCTAAGAAATTGTAAAATGGGAACGTATGCGTCTACAGCGGTGGGCGTGGTTTGGGCGTGTTTTACGGAGATTTTCTGTTTCTAACCCCTCCCCCTACTCTAATCCTCACCCTAACCACTCAGAACGTTACTATTTTACATTTTTCGAGCCGAAATTGTAAAATAGCAACGTTGGTCCATATCGTTGGTATTATACAATTTTCTAAGAGACTGTGTTGAGATAGCTGCTGTGTGGTGACCGTGAGCATTCTGACCCAAACTGGCTACCGTGCATCACCCAGGTGGGTGCTACACATCACCCAGGTGGGTGCTACACATCACCCAGGTGGGTGCTACACATCACCCAGGTGGGTGCTACACATCACCCAGGTGGGTGCTACACATCACCCAGGTGGGTGATGCACATCACCCAGGTGGGTGCTACACAGCACCCAGGTGGGTGATGCACATCACCCAGGTGGGTGCTACACATCACCCAGGTGGGTGATGCACATCACCCAGGTGGGTGCTACACATCACCCAGGTGGGTGATGCACATCACCCAGGTGGGTGCTACACATCACCCAGGTGGGTGATGCACATCACCCAGGTGGGTGCTACACATCACCCAGGTGGGTGCTACACATCACCCAGGTGGGTGCTACACATCACCCAGGTGGGTGATGCACATCACCCAGGTGGGTGCTACACATCACCCCGGTGGGTGCTACACATCACCCAGGTGGGTGCTACACATCACCCAGGTGGGTGCTACACATCACCCAGGTGGGTGATGCACATCACCCAGGTGGGTGCTACACAGCACCCAGGTGGGTGATGCACATCACCCAGGTGGGTGCTACACATCACCCAGGTGGGTGATGCACATCACCCAGGTGGGTGATGCACATCACCCAGGTGGGTGCTACACATCACCCAGGTGGGTGCTACACATCACCCAGGTGGGTGCTGCTACACATCACCCAGGTGGGTGCTACACATCACCCAGGTGGGTGCTACATATCACCCAGGTGGGTGCTACACATCACCCAGGTGGGTGCTACATATCACCCAGGTGGGTGCTACACATCAGTGGTGAATGAGTTCATTCTGCTGCTAGGGAACAGTTTGAAAGCTAGTTTATTTCCTGTCAGCTGTTGTATTAGCAAACACTGCAACAGGAAATAAGCTATGGAACATTTAGAATGTGCTGTCAAATTCAAACAGTCTATAAATGCAATCAATCCTAAACGCACACATACAACTTGCTCTTATTGCCTCTATACCAAAGTCTGTGTGTGCGTTCTCCATAGTCCTCACGCAGCGTAACATTACCAGGTTCTCCATAGTCCTCCTCACGCAGCTTAACATCACCAGGTTCTCCATAGTCCTCACGGAGCGTAACAACACCAGGTTCTCTGTAGTCCTCTTCACGCAGTGTAACATCACCAGGTTCTCCATAGTCCTCCTAACGGAGCTTAACATCACCAGGTTCTCCATAGTCCTCCTAACGGAGCTTAACATCACCAGGTTCTCCATAGTCCTCCTCACGCAGCGTAACATCACCAGGTTCTCCGTAGTCCTCACGCAGCGCAACATTACCAGGTTCTCCATAGTCCTCCTCATGCAGCGTAACATCACCAGGTTCTCCATAGTCCTCCTCACGCAGCGTAACATCACCAGGTTCTCCATAGTCGTCCTCACGGAGCGTAACATCAGCAGGTTCTCCATAGTCCTCTTCACGCAGCGTAACATCAGTAATACATTGTATTTTGATGGAAAAGAACAATAAGACCTTTTTTAAGACCTTTTTTAAACTCTTATCTAACTCTGACTGTAAATTCATGTAAATCCACTGCCTATTTAATGTCTATTTAACTCACTCTGTAAATCTCATGTAAATCCAACGTAAATTCATATTTATCATCCACAGAACACTTCACCACTCATGTACATATTGTATATATTGACTCGATTTGATTTGATTTGATTGCACTTGCAACCTTGCGATTGCCGTTAGTTATCTTCCTACTTCTTATCCCTGTATATTGATGTAACCGCTACGCTGCATACAGACACTAAGACAAATTCCTCGTATGTAACTTGCATACTGTGGCAATAAAAGTGATTCTGATTCTGATTCTGATTCTGATTTTTACATCAAAAGTCCCACGAGTGCACGTGTTTTTGTTACCCAGGAAAGCAGCAGGCGGAAGCAGCAGCAGCATCACATTTTAAACTTTTAGATCGCACTCTCAACCTGTGTTTCTCCACCGCTGCTGGCTGTCTCTTCCCCCTCCCTTCTCCCTTCTTCTCTCACGGCTGTCCAGAGTCCAGACGCAGTGTCCGGGGCCAGCGTCAGGCCAGTCAAAACAAAATGGAAACTTCCGGGTAAAAATGTCAAACTAATGTAATTTAAACCAGTAAATAGCCTCACTGATGCACGTTGGAGGTGAAAAAGGTGTTTCAAAAAACGAAGCAGCAAACATTGTATCAAAATACTTACTTTTGATGTTAAGATTACATAATAGTGAAGCTGTAAAGCATTACTCAAAGTGTGAACGTTACAACGCGGGCTTTATTTTGAAAGAGCTAAAGCAGATGACTTACATTCTGGCTGACAGTCTATGCACCTGGGGCTGGTCTGTGTGGGGTGCACACAGTTTACATTGACGGCATATTCCGTCAATGTAAACTAGTTCTGTTAAGAAAGTCGAATTTCAGCCTGTGAGAATCACTGAATCTCACTGACTCATGCTGGAAAAGGGGCGGTAAATCAGGAGGAGGAGTACAAAGGTCGGAAAATCACGGGTTGGACCACCGCCAAGATTTATATCGCCAGCCGGAGCAGAGCCGCCGCGTAAAAACCGACCTCACTTGCAGGGTCGCTCTATCGGCTAAACGGCCCGGCTTGGAAACTTTTAGACTGAAGAAAATGCCACTAGTTTGTGGATATTAGTGGGATTTTTGGCCAGTCTAAAAGGGGCTTAAAGTGTTTGTTCAGATTAGTTGCTCGTTGTGAGTGCTTGGAGTTTAGATTTCCTCAACTTTCTTTTACTCTCAACGATTGAGAAGCTGTACAGCTTTGTTTTGTTAAGCATCTTTGGAGAATCAGAATCATTACCTCTTGTTCTGCCGTCTTAAGCAATTGTATTTTAGGACAGGGAGATGTGATGAGCTCAGCTCTCCCTGGAGCAGCTAAACCAATAGGAAATCCTTTCATTAACTAAATCAATAAGCTCCCCGTTTCAGTTTTGTGGTCACAGACCTTATTACCCTGACTTTATTGCATACTGAGAGTGGGCAGATGACTTCACAGTTTTTGCATTTTGTGGATATTGTTAATGTTTTCTTATTTGATCTTTCCATTGTTTGATGGAGGCAGCTCTGTCATTCAGATTGGATTTTTCTGAAAGTCCTGTCTTGTTTCCAGAATGTCAACCGCAATTTATTTTCTAATTTAGATTGATTCTGTGAGTAGCACATGGTGTGATGTGTTGCTGACATTCCATATTTTTATTCAGAACAAAACGCAGACGAGATAAACGAGGATGGATGCCATGCAATTAATGCAATACATTGCATATTATCCACATTCTTCTAATATGCAGTATATTATTTTACAGTATAGCTGCATTTCAACAAAATGCATGTATATAACTATTCTTTCCTCCCTGTTTCTTTTATTGAAAATAACTATTCCTTTTTATTGTATTATTCTTTTTTCTTTTATTGAAAATAACACTCTTCTGCACTACTCATAGTGGAATTGGAAAAATTCTTCAAATAACCCCCAAAGCCTACAAGCATGGTTCTGGAAAAATATAGTTACTCGTAACAATATACTCGGTAGCGCTCTTGCTAGAGATGAAACGATATGAAAATTTCACATCACGATCATAGTGACCAAAATTATCACGATTATCAGTATTATCATGGTTTGTTAAAATGTGCTGAAAATGTTCAAAAAGTACTATATTGATATATTGAAAACTCAGACCCAAAAAGGCTGCGCGTTTGCATCTGTGAGACGGTTGCAAAGTTTGGTTGATGATGGACAGTATTTATTGTTTTTCAAAGCACTGTAATCACGGTACCACGGTGTTAATGAAAATGAGAATTTGAAACGGTACGTTTATCGTAAGGAATTTTATCACGGTTATCATTAAAACCGGTTATTGTCTCACAGCAACGAGGTCCTGGGTTCGATTCCCTCCTGGGAACCTGTTGACACTGGGCGTATGAAGAAGATTACAACAATGAATGAACAGAACATGGTGGACTTCAGACTAAGGGCCCTTGTCGACCTAGCGTCTTTTCATCAGCTCCAACGTCTTTTTTCAGTTGTTTCCAATGAGGAGCGAGCTTAAGCGGGCGCACACGGACGTGTAGAGAAAGTGCGCTGCGCCGAGCGTCTGGAGCGCTCTGGCGTTTTTGTGCGCCGACTCACAGCGCTTCTAGCTGAAAATATTTTAACTTTTCAGAAAGACGCTGGTGTCAGGTGCTCCTTTTGTGGCAACTAATCATATGGAGAAACTATCACAACCGAGACAGAAAGGCTCAATTGTGGGAGCAGATTGGCTAGACACTTACTATTTCTGGTGAGTGTTGAGCTAAATCACTGTATGTGTGTTGTTAGCTAATGTTAGCTGTCAGCTATCAAGCTAGCTAGCTACCGCACTGAACTAACGTTACTTTCAGACTGCTTCCTTGTATATTTGTGCGCTGAGATCAGCGCTCCACAGCGTCGTTCCAACGGTCGGAAACGCTGGAATACAAAAAATTTAATACAAAAATGAAAAGAAATAATAAAGTGGACCAACGAAGCGACCGACACAGCGAGCTATAGAGCTGCTGGTCGCAGATTAAAAAAAAAGTCCGTTCTATAAAATTGAATCTAATCTTAGTGGCTGAGAATGAATACTTACCTCCAGATTAACCCCATTATTATACATCCATTTGATTTATTTCATCTTGGTCCATCTTCCACTGCACAATGTCTTTGAGATTTGATCCGATGCTATAGTTACTTACTTACTTACTTGGGCTGAGAACAAGAGATAATGTGAATAATCTCAGAATATCTCTGGGCCAAGTTGGAGATGGATCCCTCTGAAACACAATGTTTAATGACTCATTATTGCGGCCAGCCACTGAAAATAGATGAGATAGACATTTTATCCTGATTAACACTGCTAATGGGTTTGCCCATAAAACCAAACTGTTCCTTCAGTGATGCATGCTGATTCTCTCTCTCTCTCTCTCTCTCTCTCTCTGTCTCTCTCATATTTTCAGGTCGATAATGCATCCGCTAATCCATCAAGATTGACAGTGATCATTAGAATAATAAGGAGAGCAGATATTTGCTATGAACTCTCCTGGTGGCGGCTGCCAGCTGAATGAAATTGTCTGAGACAAGCGGGCAACCTTGACAGGAGAAGCCAATAACTGGGTGCAACTCATCAGTGCGAGTTCATCCCCCAGATCAACTTTTCCATTTGCGAATAAATATAGATGTGTTTTTTTCTCCCCTGGCCTAATTCTGGCGCACGAGAGCAGCCATTTTCGCAGGTTTCCTTCCTAGCCTGCTTGTATTAATTGATGAAAAAGTAGCCATGTGTAGTAATAATATAGAAAATTGAGGATTTGATACTTGGAGCTGCGATACTTTGAGCTGTATCGAGATGCATCGTGATGCATCGTGGAATCGAATCGAATCGTTGACCGATGAATCATAATCCAACCGTGAGGCCAGTGAAGATTCAGTGTAACGGTGTGACATACGTGCAGTGTAACGGTGTGACGTTGACAGGATGCTACTGTAGTGTGCGAGGTGCTGAGTATCAACCAGCAAAAAAGTTATACCATGACGTGTTTGAGTTCATTTGCCTTGAGATTGCTTTGCCTTGCATGTGCACATTGCGCTGACGATGTTGAAACGATAAAGCGCAGCTTCTCTGCTCCCAGGAACTGCTGGAATTTTTGGGATAGCTCAAACGGTCTAGGAGTTACGGTGATGATGAGAAGAGTGGTCTGCTCTTTGATCCTATGTGTTTGAATGTGCATGCCAGTAGGAGGCTCTACGGTCCAGTCACTCTCATTTACCTAGGGGCGGCTGTGGCCTAGGAGGTAGAGCAGGTCGTCCATTAATCGGAAGGTTGGTGGTTCGCTCCTCCAGTCTGCATGTCGAAGTGTCTTTGGGCAAGACACTGAACCCCACATTGCTCCCGATGGCTGTGCCAGCACCCTGCTTGGCAGCTGGCCACCCTCGGTGTGTGAATGGGTGAATGTAGGCACATTGTAAAGCGCTTTGGATAAAAGCGCTATATAAATGCGGTCCATTTACCATTTACCTGATCATCAGACAATACGCAGTTAACTCAAACCACTTCCAATTTAGAACTCACAGGCTTTTTCAATTAGTGTTTCCAACATTTTAAAGAGAGGTTTGACTCGAAATACATTTAAGATTAGGTGCACTTACACTACTGAATAAGTAGACACAATTGGGAAAGCAAAAAGCACACTAGTGTTTGCACAGTTTGTGCAGCCTGGTGTTGGGCATCTAGAGGCCCTTTACACCTGGCATTCAATGAGTTTTGGGTGATCAGATTGCACTAGGATGGTGCTTGACCACATGAAGGAACAGGTGTGAATGCACCCAAGACACAATGAGGGCGGGTTGTGATCGAATTGGTCAAACCTCCCCTGCGGGTGGTCAGGTGACCACAGCATATTATAGTGTAAATGCAAATGTATTGTCAAACCACATACAACAAGTCACCACGTTGTTCCGCTGCTCTACGCCATGGGACTTGCCTGGGTCCAGACCTTTAATCAGAGTTGAAGAAGGAAATGGAGTGGAACTGAACAAGCGATGGAGCCCATTCCCCTCATTTGGGTAAATTTGGAAATATTGACAGAGTCGGACTTCCTGGATCAATAACTCATAAACACAATGTTGTTGAAGCACAAACGAGGCCTCTTTCCTACCAGACATCAATAAGCCATCCTCAGAGCTGAACAATGCTGTGAGACTTACTGTAGAGACAGTCTAAAAAATATTCAATAACTTCACTCTTATAGTGTAGTGTCACCAAAATCACTTCACACATCAATGGCATCCTGTTGGTTATACTATAGCACTTACTTATTATAGCTTAATATGCAAAATTATGCAAAAACATTCCAAACTAGCCATGCGCTTGTAGCTTAACTGGGTGGGGAGCAGCTGAACAGAGCGATCAGATCTCTGGAGGCACATATTAATATCAGGTGTAAATGTAATCAGGTTCATGTGCAATGCGCTCATCCAAAACACATTCTAATGCCAGGTGTAAATTGCCTCTAAGCCGCCTGTTCTTGAAGTCAACATAATGAACACTGGGTTACCTTGCTCTCAGACCTGTCACTCTCCGATGCGCATGGCTGCTTGTCTGACTGAGGACTTGAGTGAGGCCATCCTGAGGAGAGATGGCACACGGGCTTTGTGGCACAGCAGCACTCTCTGGTGTTAAGCACTCCTGTAGATACAGGAGGCGGGGCTTTGTGGCACAGCACTCTCTGGTGTTAAGCACTCCTGTAGATACAGGGGGCGGGGCTTTGTGGCACAGCAGCACGCTCTGGTGTTAAAGGAGAATTTCGGTTTTTTACACCACGGTCCTCATTTCCAGTTTAGAATATGATGTTTTACTCACCGAAATAGTTTCGCTTCATTTGGATGCCCACGGAAGATTTTGAGCTCCGAGTAGTCTCCTCAAACAGGCTATAACGAGAGCCTGCGGCGAGTGCGGGGCATGCTGCACACACTCTGTAAATGACACTTTTTCGGTCACATCGCGGTTCATTATGGTTGTAAATATAATTATTTAGCTAATAGCTAGAAGCTAAGCTAACACCAACACAACAGTCAACGTAGATCTGCCCCGGATGGGGTTACAGTGTTCATCTTCTTCTGTGGTTTCTCTTCTTACCACACTTCTTCAGAGAAACCACAGAAGAAGAAGATGAGCACTGTAACCGCATCCGGGGCAGATCGGAGCCGACTCTTTTGTTGTTGTTAGCTTAGCTTCTAGCTATTAGCTAAATAATTATATTTACAACCATAATGAACCGCGATGTGACCGAAAAAGTGTCATTTACAGAGTGTGTGCAGCATGCCCCGCACTCGCTGCAGGCTCTCGTTATAGCCTGTTTGAGGAGACTACTCGGAGCTCAAAATCTTCCGTGGGCCTCCGAATGAAGCGAAACTATTTCGGTGAGTAAAACATCATATTCTAAACTGGAAATGAGGACCGTGGTGTAAAAAACCAAAATTCTCCTTTAAGCACTCCTGTAGGTACAGGAGGAGGGGCTTTGTGGCACAGCAGCACGCTCTGGTGTTAAGCACTCCTGTAGGTACAGGAGGCGGGGCTTTGTGGCACAGCACTCTCTGGTGTTAAGCACTCCTGTAGGTACAGGAGGCGGGGCTTTGTGGCACAGCACTCTCTGGTGTTAAGCACTCCTGTAGGTACAGGAGGCGGGGCTTTGTGGCACAGCACTCTCTGGTGTTAAGCACTCCTGTAGGTACAGGAGGCGGGGCTTTGTGGCACAGCACTCTCTGGTGTTAAGCACTCCTGTAGGTACAGGAGGCGGGGCTTTGTGGCACAGCACTCTCTGGTGTTAAGCACTCCTGTAGGTACAGGAGGCGGGGCTTTGTGGCACAGCACTCTCTGGTGTACTAACTAACTAGCACTAATTAGTTGATGAGGCACATAGCACGAGCGCAGGAAGGGAACTATGTTGAAATGAGGACGCTGCCACTGCCAGCTGGTCTCTACGAGACCTGCCTCTTTTGCCTATATGCCATTGACAGTAGGGCTGGGACGGATCAGAAAACCCACGGATCGGATCGTGTGACGGATTTTGAGCCACGGATCACGGATTTTTCGGATCAGCAAAAAAAATATATAGGCTATATCAGATTTTTTCTCTTAAAATTAGATTTTCGATTTGAATTTTTAATACTATTATACTTCTCTAACCATTTGTTGCCCTGCACAGCTCAAAAAATATTTTTTTCTCATGACACAATTTATGCTTTTACTCTGAAGGCAGAACAACAACTTCCTGTTTTAGGTGGCACTGCGCCTAACTTCCTGGCTGTTGCTAGCTAACGTAGTCACTTGACACGGGTAGGCAACAGACCAGACCGGGTGAGTCTGGAAACATAACGTTGATGCTACGTTATGCTACTCGGTGGCCCCACGTGTTGTTTTGTTATGTGTCCAAGGCAACATTTCACCGTCCGGTGATAATGTGTTCGTGAAACGTGTGCGCGTGTGTGTGTGTGTGTGCGTGTGCGTGTTGTGGCTCTCGCTATCTTGTGCAGCCCGCAACATGCTGCTCGCATTCCTGTGCTTTTTCAGAGGTGTTGAAATAAGTTTGTTGTCTTTAGTAGCCACTAGCCACAGCCTTCAGAGAGACTTTACAGCGACGACAAGGGATGAGGAAGCTCACTTGTGCTTGCCATGATGCCTGTCTGTGTCTGGCTGCGCTGCAGGCGTTATCATACACTAACGTTAAACGTTAAATTAAACGAAAGGTGTGGGGGGGGGGGTTCCGCGGACCACGACGTTCCGAACCGTGTGCCGAACCGTGGGGGCTGATCCGTACGGGTCACGGATTATCCGTGATCCGTGCCAGCCCTAATTGACAGTGTTTTGGGCATAATCGTATTACTTTCCCAGTAACTACTGTGGTCATGTAAGGGATTACAATTTCCAAAGAGTAATTCAACAATATTACAGTTACAGATTTCTATTTCAAGCTACTGCATTACTTTCTTCAGCGCTGGCACAGGTCTATAAAACAAAGTGTGGAGATAGGTATGTCTGTCTATAAGTAGTCTATGTGAGACTACAACGTTGCCAGAACGTGATTAGTTTTTCTCCTTAGGTAGGCAGCTAAATACAAAGTATGCAGTTTGGCTGATTGTTGACTCCTCCTGTGAGGTTAATTATTGTTCCAAAGTCTAACAGGAGCTGGCTAAACAGATTGTATGTCACTTTTAAGGGGGGGAGGGGGGTAGCAAAAGTAATATATTAAAGTCACAAGTATTGTAAATAATTTTGATACACAATAATAAGTAAAGTAATTGTATTACTTTTTAAATGAGTAATCAGTAATAAATAACTAATTACCCTTCCTGAGTAACTGGATCTGCATAATAAAGTACTCGGCACTCACATTGGTTCTGAAAACCTGGTATTTGTGCACCTGTAGTCAGTACTTTATTGCCATAGTATTGCTTGTATTACATTGTATTGCTTGTATTGCTTGTAACTATAGCAGCAGTAGCTCAGGAGGTACAGTAGAGCTGTTGCCTGGGAATCTGAAGGTTCCCGTTTCGAGGCTGGCTCCTCCCGGCAGTGTGTCAAAGTGTCCTTGAGCAAGACACTGAACCCCTAACTGCTCCCGACGAGCTCCTTAGCGTCTTGCATGGCCGCCATCGGTGTATGAATGTGAGTGTGAATGGTGAATGTGAGGTATTCATTGTAATGCTCTTTGAGTCGCCGACAGACTAGAAAAGCGCCCTATAAATACAGTCAATTTACCATTTATGACCATGTATCAATGTGGACAATAGTGTGTAGTGTCATTCAATGTCCATGTCTCCCCATAAGTGCTCTAATGGTGATGTAATGTGATCAACATTAGCACTCAGAGACTATTAGGTGCCATGAGAGACTATTAGGTGCCATGCAGCAGGGCCACTGTTGCAGACAGTTGATATGAAAGATATTCCACTGTGATGAAACAGCATCCCAGCTAACGTGTGCACTAGGCAGCTTTGTACTTTGACGGCCTCGTAGCAACAGGAGATAACTGTTTGAAGAAAAAAAAAATAGTTTGAAGGACTTAATTCCCCAGAAATCATGTAACTTTACATCAATAAACTGCACACTGCACTGTGCCAGCAAAAGCCAAAATTCATATTTGGTGTGTGTCGGTGAGAGAAATCTTGAAGAGAGTCGGCAGACGGCAGAAGACAGACACACACAAAAAAGGAGGGCCAGGAGGTATACAGACACTGCGGAGCGCGTCATCATTCAGAAACCACGCCCAAAACGGGGGAAAACACCCCCCCCCCCCCCCCCCCCCAATCCTGGCGTTCTCCTATGTCGCGTGCATGGTCGATGCACGAAGATCATATAGTATGGAAGATGAACACTACAACTTACTTCCTTGACAGCTAGATTCACATTTCTCTTCTCGCCAATTCTCAATGGCTTCCTTGTTTTGCTCGGGAGTAATGAACACTGGGTTACCTTGCTCTCAGACCTGTCATTCTCCGATGCGCATGGCTGCGTAATTGGCGATTTTTTACATTTGTTGTCTGCGCAGCCCACCACACAACAGTTTTTAGCTATGTTTAATTCAAGGAAAATGATGCTGGTGTATGGAAGTGAATGGAGAGCTTTCCCCCGTGATGGGCGTGGCCTATTTCATGCAGTGCCTCTATTGGAGGTACAAGCATGCAAAAATGTGTGCATCTTCTAACGTTGGTAATAGGGTAGGGGAGAAATTGTTATCTCTTTGTGAAAATCTAATGTGGAACTTTCAATCTAGACAATTGCATAACGTTGGCAGAGGCAGGAGCTCTACTGAGTGCCAGCCGGTTTGGAAAAAGTTCCAAAGCAAGTGACAACTTAATTACCACAATGATAGTGAACCTTAATGGATAAGGTCACCCAAGAATGGAAATGCAGTCATTATCTACTCACCTCCATGCAGGTGGAAGGACGGGTGAAGTCTTCACAGCAAAACACTCTCCTCACGTTGAGGAGAAATGTGGTTTGGTACATAATGGTGCTGTGTCTGACCCGGTTTAAATCAAAATACCTTTTCCCTTTTTAATTCATTTTAGACAGAATAAGACATTGTATTGTTCAAGATGAACCAGCTACATGTTAGCCTATAATCTCTATTTTATTCATTGGTTCAAATATTTTCTTACAAATAGGGTACAGATGGTGAATGTTTAAAACAGTATCTGCAGCCATCATACAGTAACCGATGTTGGAGGTCCTCAAGGCTGTGTGAGCCCACCCAGACTGTTCACACTGTATACTGACCACGCTTCCACCAGCACACTGAATCAGTTCATTGTGAAAATTCTCACATGATTTCATCTTAATTTCTCTGACCACACAAGATCATACCGACATAGTGTAGACAGCTTAGAGTGGTGTGACCATGATCTTGTTATAAATACCAACAAAACACAGGGAATTATTTTTGGTCCTTCACCTGACTCTTACACATCCCCAGTAGTAATTCACAATGAGGAAATAAAACAAATTAGTTGCATCATCTTGTCTTGGAACATACATAGTGATTTTATCTTCAAGAAGGTCCAGCAGTATATGTATTTTCTTTATACAGTAGGTTGAGGTCTTTCGGGGCTGAGATGTATCTTCTTTTCGAAGGGTCCCAACATATAATCACTAAAAACAAGAGAGTGTTAAAATAATGTTTTTCTTCTCCATAATCCAGAGTGGTATGCAGTAATGCATCACAACTTGGCACACCAGCTTGTCCTTTCAGCCCAAAGCCAGGCTGTCCAGACAATTGAGAATTTGTTCCAAGAGTGTTGGCCAGCCATGTTTTGCTAGAGAGGACTACAAACTGCTGGCTTTTTTTTTTTTTATGTAATTATCATTTCAAAGCAACATGGCCTAATTAATTATTCCTGTCTTAATTGATAAACTATAGGCCCTATCCTAATGTGCCATGGCTGCACTTAACAGTCATTAAATTCACTGGACTAAGTAATTCACAGACAACCATAATCAATTTGTGACAGTTGTCATATGGCTGACTGGATAGGATAATATATTTTGTATAAACAAGTTTCTAATTGGCTGTGGTGTTTGATTTATTCATCAATAGCCAATATTCCAGCTTTCTATTAATAGGAGTCGACAGTACATGTACCATCTTTGAGTTCTTGAAAAGCGCTATATACTGTAAGTCCCATGTATTATTACCTAATATTTAAAAACAACTCCTAAAAGATATCGCCACAGCCAAGAACGCACAACGTTTATGTTTATGTTACGATTGACACAACACGTTATTTGTAATGTATGCCAGGATAAAATGCCTTGTGGGAGAAGCAATAGTAATCCTTGCAGCAGACAGTCGAGCAGGATGATAAGCAACTCCTCATGTGTTCACAGGAATGGTTCTGCACAGGTGGAAACAGTTGTTTCCTTCACGTTAGCTCTAGTTAGCGCGTTAGCATTTGCCACTTGGTTTTGCTAGTCTGTACTCTTATCCTGCTTATAACATCAGAGTGGCACACCAAACGATGTAAACAATGGTTATGGAAGTTAAATGTTGCTTTGAGTGAACCTTGAACTACCGAGACTGAAATGGTCGGAAAGGGATAACGTTATTTATTCGTTGGGTCGGATTGACAGATACAGCGATGTTTCCACCACAAAGACTGCTCAAAAACCACCAAAATGCCCACAAAACCGCCCAAGCAAATGCAGGTCTATTGGAAAGAATCTGGCAACACGGATTCATTTACATGGTGATGAACGTAAATATTGAGGTAGAAAAACCAAACAATGTTTTAACCAGGACTTTGATGGATGAAATGTATGTACAATGGAAACTGTTAGACCTATAATAATATAATATTACAGTATTATTTATTAATATCAGCCTACCAGCTGCAATAAAAAAACAGATCTGCATGATCGCTCCAGCATGTGATGGTTGGTTGTGTTGCTCTGAGACTGTATTAAAGAAATGGGAGGAATAGAATGCTGTGATAGTTCACATTGGATTTTTTCATATATATATACATGTATATCTGTATATTTTATTCATCACCCAAGGGGGGGTTGGCTCTTCGCTTTCTGGTTGGAGCATGGGGTCAACTAGTGCAGCAGGTAAAGGTCAAGTATCTTGCTGCGTACAGTTACACAGGAGATCCATTTTAGGCCCTCCGGTTTGTGCACGACCTCGGTATCCAGCTGAAAAACTGAATTGGTTGAATCTGGATGACCTATAGTATGGAATATATGGTGAGCCAAGTGGAAAATGGAAAATGGAAAGCCTCTATCCATAACTGCTCATATTTAGGGCAGTGTAAATTGAAAAATTAAATAAAAAGAACTGCATCCGTTGTCAGGGTTTTTCTTAAAAACTCCCTGAAAAGAGCGATAACGGAATAGATTTGAAGATTATTCTTAAAGTCGTAATGAACCGGAAGGAATGCAATAGCGCGAGCGTCGGAGACTGAAAACAAATCTTGTCTGAGATGACAGGGTTGAGAGGCGGACCATGTATACTGTCAGGAGCTCTTGTATTAAGTCCAGTACAGTACAGTACTTTTGTGGTTAATTTGGGGCAAGTATCAAAATGGCTTATATGCTCCAACAATCCATTCAATGCATTTTGCACAATTCAGCAAGGACTCGCCACCAGTGGCAAAGATTTGTCGACAAAAGAAACGGCCTTCCTGAGAAGAAAGAGAAGAAATGTGCTGCGGAAGAAAAAATCTGTGAAGAGTCTCCACTTTGGCCGACACAGATCACTTGTGCTTCCAAACCCCCCATGTAGACGACGATTCATCTTAAAGGCAAAGTAAAACGTGGATAGAAAAGTTGGTCAGAGTGCTTTTACCCATTCAACTTTTATTTTTCAACACAATTTGTACATTTTCTCTGGCAGATCCCTGCAATTTCCTCACGCAAACTCTTCTCTGTCAACGACAAATACTATGGAGCTGTGAAAGAGGACCCACAATGCACTGTGCTCACTTTCTCTCCAGCGTGTGACACATGCTGCCTGTTCAGCCACCTCATTACAGCGTATAAGCCCAGTGGCTGTCATGGCTGACACAGGTATGAAGTGCACACCAGGGCACAATTTGTGCTTGTGCTGGCACCCTGTCTTCCCCGTGACTGTCACCCATTTTGGTTTGTCATGGAGGGGAGGAGGGGGGGGGGGGGCGTTAGGGGTGGTGGGGGCATGTGAGTGCCATGCCGACCCTTAATCACATCTTCACTGAGGCTTGTATGTCGCCATCTGCTGGAATCCATGATCCGCTCTGTAGGTTGTAGTAGAGTTTGCTAGTGGATACAAGCTGATTGATTGGCGGATACTCATGTGTGGTTTCTGTTATGTATTTGCACTAAAACACTTGAAAGGAAACACGGGGTGGAGGGTAACCAGGGCCTAAAATTAATTTTGCAAATGGGGGGGGGGGGGGGAATTAGCCCCCTCATGTTCTTCAGATAGCGGGGATATATGGACTTCGGGGTGGATTGATAAACCTTTTTTTTTTTTTTTTTTCAGCTGACCGGTGAATATCGGCTTCTCCTGTCCGATAACCGATAATAATTTCACATTTTTGTATTTAAAAAAATAAGTTCTTAACACGTTCACTGCCATTGACGAGATATCTCGGCTTACAAAATCCAACGGTTGACTGCCAATGACGAGATATCTCGGCTTAAATTTTTTTTATTTTTTTTTGACGGTGGGACGTGGATCAACGCTCCCCACATCTCCTATAAAAATATTGGAGCGACCGAACGTGTACAACCCATTCCACCGACCCACTAAGTGGCGACAGTGTTCTCCAGACTAGAGGAAGGCAAGCAAAAAGCAGTGTGAGGAAGCCATTCTCATGAAAATGGATTGGCGAAAACGCTTTCACTTTCGCGCTTGGGAGCTGGCGGTGGGGTTTTGCAAATTTGCATAATAGATTACGGGTGGAACACACTTTGAAACACGCAGCATAAATAAGACCAGAATCGCAAAAGCTTCATCAAAGCTCTCAACACAAACCCCAAGAAACGAGCGAGCCCATCCAGACTTGCCGAGCGGCCGCCAGCAGACAGGAGCAGCAGCAAAGCAGTGAGCCTGGTGACGCGAGGTTACAGCAGCAACAGAAACGAGCTTGTGACACGCCCGCTGCAGCCAAGAAGAACACACACGGAGGGAGGAGTTTGAAGGAGAGGGGTGTTTCCTGCTGTTATGGAGGAAATTACTGTTCAAAACTATTGTTTAGATGTCTGACGTCTTACTGATGCCAAAAATGAATGGTTAAAGTGACTGTTCTATCGAATTTCACAAAAAGCCGTTTATCTCAGAATAAATTTTCAGACGCTGAAACCATGCTGTATTCAACTGCTAATGCTTACATAACTACTAACTCTACAAACTAACTCTTTTAGACAGAGAAAGCACACATTCTATTAGTTCTTTTGAGATATTGTGTGTTCACAAAATCCTAACAGAAACGAATCCTCGGCTCTTGAAAGATGAGCCAGAATCCTCAAAAAAAACCTTGGCAGAAGCTAACTACAGTATTGAAAAACGGCTGGCAGTGAATGTGTTAAGCTGTAGTTTATGCAGACCTAAGTAAGAAAGGCAGATGCAGTGAGCAAAGATGGATGATTTAATATTCCATAGCTCTGACCTAAGCAAATCTAACTGACATCACTATTGTGAACACAAAACAAAGAACACTTCTGATATAATATGAGTGTATTAGTAAAGTGTATCACTCAATGCAAAAAATAAAGGCTTATATAAAGGCTTATATAGTCATCACAGCAGTTACACAGTGCCACTTATTCGCCTGGAATAGTATTAGCTTTCAGAACACATTTCCCCCTTTCTTAAAAAGTGTTGCTTCTTGCACCTATACACTGCTGCAGGAATTAGCCCTAAAACCTGGAAGTTAGCATTACCTGGTTCCGTCGTCTGGATGTCAGTGGGGTTGTTTTTTATTGGATTTTGGTTAAATGCCTGAAATAAGGTATGTGGTTAACAAAAGTTTATGAAACTTGAACATTGTTTTTAGCTAGACAATCTTCACAAATTAACACAATTTTTATGATTTTTTAAAGCGTTTTCTGGCGATTTTTGGTGATTACATTTAAGGTCTTTGCACACACAGTCCATTTTTTCCGTGTTTTTTTAATCTGTCATCATCTTCAACTGCTTATCTGGGATTGGGTCGTGGAGGTAGCAGTTCCAGCAGGGAACCACACACTTTCCTTTCCCTGTCCACATTAGCCAGCTCTGACTTGGGGATCCCGAAGCATTCCCAGCCAGGTCAACATGGAGATATAATGTCTCCACCTAGGCCTCGGTCTGCCCCATGGTCTCCTCCCAGCTGGACGTCTCTCGAACACATCCCCTAGGGGGGCGACCAGGGGGCATCCTTACCAGATGCCTGAACCACCTCAACTGGCTCCTTTCTACCCAAAGGAGCCACGGCTCTACTCCAAGTCCATCACGGATGACAGCTTCTCACCTTATCCCTAAGGGAGATGCCAGCCACCCTCCTGAGAAAACCCATTTCGGCCGCTTGTATCCACGATCTTGTTCTTTTGATCATGACCATAGGTGGGTTCATGACCATAGGTGGTTCATGACCATAGGTGGTTCATGACAATACCGCTCCTGCTGCTCAGATTCTCCGGCCCATCTCCCGCTCCATTGTCCCCTCACTCGAGAAGAAGACCCCGAGATAGTTGAACTCCCTCACTTGGGGTAAGGACTCATTCCCTACCTGGAGTAGACAATCCACCGGTTTCCTGCTGAGAACCATGGCCTCAGATTTAGAGGTCTGCTTCACACTCGGCTACGAACCGATCCAGTGAGTGTTCAAGGTCCCAGACCGATGATGCCACCAGGATGCTGTCATGCAATAAAAAGCGTTACGCGCTGAAACCTTTTGCACACTGAGTCTAGCTTCTAGTACAGCTGGCTGGCAGCCGAATCATCCACACGCCAGTTGGAGATGGCTGCATCTGGAAGTAACAAGCTTGAAAACCACTGCTGGAGACGACGCCATTAGGAATGCGGCGGCGTGGCTGGCGCAGGTGGCTCAATGTGCTGGCCACGGCCCTCTCGGCCTCGCTGATGAGCTCCTCACACTCTGCGTTGTCCTTCACCAGACTGTTGTTCTTCACCTGGTTGAAGTAGTCGGTGGTCATCAAGCCCAGGCGGATCTTGGGCAGCAGCACAGACATGTCACCTTCACGCTCCTCGGCCGTGTGGGCGATCCAGCGGAGCACGGCCTCGAGCGCCGTGCCCTCTCGCCTCACGTTCAGATCGTCCCGCCCCAGGATGTCCATCAGCTGCTCCAGAGAGAGTTCCAGGAAGCTTTCGGAGTTTTCTGCGATCTGCTCAAAGTGCTCCAGGATGAAGTGAAAGGCCTTGCGCCTCAGGTCCTGGCAGTTGTCGAAGTCCACGAAATGAAAGATGTCGATGCAGTTCTCCAGGCAGAGCTGCGCCTCCAGGAAGTCACAGCAGGAGCGCACACCTGTGACGCAGAGGTAGTCCACTGCTGTCAACAGCTCCTGCACATTGCCGTCGGTCACCGGGACAGAGCGGGTGTAGGCGTACTCTATGAGGAGCCGCATCATGTCGGCCAACACGGGGCCGGAGATGTCGTAGACGTAGATGATGTCAATCCGGGCATCGGTGAAGAGAGCGTGGAAGTATTGGCTGCAGGTGCACAGGATGGCCTTGTGGGCATTGACTTTTACACCATCAACTCTGATCACTGCGTCACACAGTGGTGACCCATTCAGACGCTGCTATTAAGCGCTGAACAGATTGACCTTTCTCCTTCGTTCATTTTGTTCGACAAACCTGGATCAATACCTTCAGTACCTTTCTTTAGAGTATGGATGAGTTTGTCCTTCTAGAGGTGTCACCAGCTTACTTATATTATAGCCTCTGAAGTGAAGGGTTTCCTCACTGATGATGGCACAATGTCTATGACATCATCAATGTCTGTCATAAATCACTAGGTGGACTGCTTTGATGTAACGAACATCAGTTCAAAGACAAGGCTTGTTTGAAAAGGAAACAGACTCTACATACTCACACATACAATACAATTTTAGTCCGCAGGCCAGCTTGAGTGCTTGCGGACGTTGCTACATCTGTTTCTAAATTATCTTTTATCTCTTGTTTTATTCTCTCTCTTTCTTAAGTGATATCTTATGTGATACATATTTTTGTATATTCTATTATATTGTCTGTTATGTAATGTATTGTCAGTTGGACCCCAGGAAGACTAGCGGTTGTTTAGGCGTCTGCTTCTTCTTCTTCTAATGGCTTTCCGGCAGACTGGATGCCTTGCGGCACATTGCTGCCTCTCACACAAATTCCGCCCCCTCCTCAATGTTCCTCCCTGTAGGTGCCTCGCTCTCCTATTTGACCTCCGTGTTCCCGGACCTCGTTCCAGCACGCCGAAACTCCCTCGCTGGTCAACGGCTCGGACTCTGTCTCCTCCGGCCTTTAGGTGTCTGCTAATGGGGATTTTCTTCTTCTGTGGTGTCTTATGGCAGTTGGCATCCTTTATGTTGCATTACCACCTCCTTCTGGATTTATCCATCCACTGTTTCCCTACATTCTGTCCTGTACTCTCATTCCATTTCACTCACTTACCCCTCAACTGATTACTTATATCCGCTAATGGGGATCCATTTTAATGAACAAATAAATGGTGACATCATCACTGATGTCATAAATAATTGATTATGTCACCATTTCAAAGTGACCTCATGTCAACTGGTTTGACGAAGTAAGACATTTTAAGAAGCTGAAGGGTCTTAACGGTGTGGTCGCCCACGACCGATGCCATCACTGCTCTGCGCGATAGACATTGAGACATAATCATCACAATAGTGACATCATCAGTGTCTGTCACGATAACTTCATCAGTGATGTCATAAATCATTCTCTACATACGCACAGAGCCATTGTGAAATCATCAGTGATTTATCACTCACTGATAATGTCACTCACTGATGAAATCATCCCCAATGACATCACAATTGCTCGAGTGACATCACTGATTACATCACAATTGCTGTGACCTGGCCACCAGGCCGAGCCATCTAAAACTGTATGACATCATCTGCAACCTGGCCTCTATCTTCCTTTCTTTCGTGGGGATATTATGTTGCATTCATGGTTGGAGGTGGTAAGTAGCAAGTGGTAAACGCGTCATCTCCGGCCTACGTTCATAAGCGGCTTCAAGTCACAAAACCATGGATGCTAAAAGTAGAGGTGCTCCGATTGATCGGCACGCGATCGGAATCGGCAGATTTTGACCTCAAATATGCGATCGGGGGATTGCAGATATTGCTTTATTTGCGCCGATTGCAAAACCGATGGATGACTCAAAAGACGTGAGCGGGGTTGTGGTAATAATGGTCGCATGCAAACACAGCTGAAACATCTCAGCTGTGTCATTACAAAATGTGTCTGTTCTGTATACCAGGATCAAATAAATACCTTGTGGGAGAAGCAACTACTGTAGCAATCCTTGCAGCCTAGGAGGAGGACTGCTGAGAATTTCTGAAGTGAATCGGTCCTCAGGAACCGGAGTCTCTCCATACGTATATATGAGACCATGTCCGTCAGCCACAGCTGGAAGGAAGGTGGAGAGGGGCACTTCCACTCCTTCAGAATCAGAATGAGTCTCTTGGCGACAGGTGTCCCCTGTGTCTGTTGTACAGGAGGAGCAGGGAGGATTCCGAGCAGCCGAAGATGGCGAGTTCCGCCTCACTTCTGTTTTTGCTTTTTACCGGATGACCAGATGCCATGCTGTTTTCTCCTATCTTCAACAGGGTATTCAAAAGGACCCCTGTGTACATTTTGAAAAAGCAATTCTTTTCAGGTTTTTCAATGAATTCTGAGTGGCCAGTAATGTGTTGCAGTGCACCAATATTTCCGACTGACTGCTCTGCAAACATTGGATCTGCAGATGCTATTTTGTGTGGAGTCTCTTCATGAGTTGACTTTCAATGATTCATTATCCCCTCATTACATTCATTTGTACATGTCAATGTAAACCTTGCACTCAGGCCAGTTCTGCTGCTGTTTGAAATCTATTGAAAAGCTGAAAAATGATAGCAATTTCAACTGGTGCCCGAGTGCACAGTTAACATTGCAACGTCTAACTTTTGTGACGATTAAGTGCCATATATATTGAAGTGGCCTAATAGTTCTATCAACGTCTGCATGTAAATGTTTATTTTCAGTGTTCACGTTTAACTGGTATTATACATGTAGTTCCGACCAAGCAATCTGATTGGTTAAGGACCGTTCTCAAATGAGCATAACAGCACACCTACATGTAGCAGGTTCTCAAATCGTTAATTTGAGAACGGCCTCGTCACTAAAATATCACTCCACCGGCCGGTCTGTTCAGCAGAGAACAGCAGCCTCATCACTAAAATATCACTCCACCGGTCGGTCTGCTCAGCAGACAACAGCAGCCTCATCACTAAAATATCACTCCACCGGACGGTCTGCTCAGCAGACAACAGCAGCGGCTAAAATTCTGCAGGCAAGATGGCCGCCTATAGTGCCTGTAACCTGGCAGAATTTCTAGCCCATAAACAAACTAATAACTTGGCCAATAAGTATGTAAGATACAAAATAAAACAAACTGTAATGTCTTAATTTGATGTAGAATGCATAGGACATGTAACTGGTTCATTAAACTCGCATTCCAGGAATATTGTATTTACCGCTGCTCTTTACCGCGGCTAGTCGACGCTCCAAGCCGGCAGGCAGCACTCTTGCCTCGGCATGTCCACACCGGTCCACACTGAAACAGCTGGCTGCCTGGTTCTCCTGGAGCCCACTCTCACCCGCCTCTCAACCCTCTTTCACCTCAGGCAATATCTGTTTTCAGTCTGATACGTCACCGTCCCTCTCCTCCTTTAACTGCAAACACCAGCAGCTTGTTTCTTTATCTCTTCTTCCAAACATTCCTAACTCAGCCTGGCTGACTCAACGAGGACTATTTCTTGTCTAATGGAAATGGACTAACACTCTGCAAAAAGTTTGTTATTTTGAGAGCAAATTGCCCCAAAACATGAACACCTTTTGTTTATAGCTTGTATTTTGTTGGTAACTGTTGTATAATCGCAATATTACACTCAAAGGTGTGCTTTGCTGTCATTAGTGGCACTTCAGTGCTTTCATAATAATGTTATTTTCTCTCATGTAAAATAAGGGCTGCGTTGAAAAAGTAAAATACATAGCAGAGAGCTTAATTTTAGAAAAATGAAATGAAAAGTGTACCATAAGTTCCCTTTTTCTTCTTTTAGTTAACTGCACTTGACATTTGAACAATTCCCCCACTTTCTCTTGTTCAATGATGAAGTGTAGCCCAGCCTGGTAGAACCATCCTGATAATGACGTTATTTCAGTGGGCGGGAGTACTTGCCTTGACAGACAACTCCTTTAGCCAATCAGCGTTGTCACGTGCAGTCCGAAATAATCCATCCATCTCAGAAGAATGACTGTTATTGAGCCTATTTCTGCATTACTGTTCTTGCAGCAGCTGAGCGGTGGGCCTGATTGGCTGAGTAGCATCACATGGGTTGCCAGTGATGACCCTGATTGGCTGAGTAGCATCACATGCGATTATCAATGCATGCAATTGGTCTGTGAGGCTGGTGAACTAGTACCGTAAAGTCTAGAAACGCTGCGCCGGTTCAAATTTAAACGCTCTGTCAAACTTGAATAATTCTCAATGATTTATCAGTTATATGTCTGGGTCTGCATAGGACAGCGTCTGGGTCCGGACCCGGACCGCGGTCCGCCATTTGGTGATGCCTGCTGTAGATGAACATGTTCTGCCATTGAATGAAGGCAACTGTACACCAAGTGTGAGTCCATCTAGTATGCAGACAGACACGCTATTCAAAATCAGCACAACAGCAGTATGAGATGCAATACCGTTCTGCCCAGTTGACAATTTGCTTATAGGATTCTTCACCCCATTTTCTCCTGTAGGAGGATATGCTCACACGTTAAGATGATGGTAGATACATTCAATAATCTTCTCTCCAAGTAGCTTATGTATTAGCAATTTCTCAGCATGCAATTGTAATACACTTCCTGCTCTAAAACGATGATTATTCTATATGAGTCATGAGCAGCATCAGGCAGCTTAATCCATCATGGAGTTCAGGCGAGCGCTCTCTTCCTCGAGTTTCCTCCGTACTTGATGAATCTATAGTGCCTTGTCTGCGAGCCTTATGTCTTACTGCCTTTAATGTTCAGTAGACGCTCTGCACACCTCCTTCCTTCTTATGACTTACTGTCTTTAATGTTCAGTAGACGCTCTGCACACCTCCTTCCTTCTTATGTCTTACTGTCTTTAATGTTCAGTAGACGCTCTGCACACCTCCTTCCTTCTTATGTCTTACTGTCTTTAATGTTCAGTAGACGCTCTGCACACCTCCTTCCTTCTTATGTCTTACTGCCTTTAATGTTCAGTAGACGCTCTGCACACCTCCTTCCTTCTTATGTCTTACTGTCTTTAATGTTCAGTAGACGCTCTGTACACCTCCTTCCTTCTTATGTCTTACTGTCTTTAATGTTCAGTAGACGCTCTGCACACCTCCTTCCTTCTTATGTCTTACTGTCTTTAATGTTCAGTAGACGCTCTGCACACCTCCTTCCTTCTTATGTCTTACTGCCTTTAATGTTCAGTAGACGCTCTGCACACCTCCTTCCTTCTTATGACTTACTGTCTTTAATGTTCAGTAGACGCTCTGCACACCTCCTTCCTTCTTATGTCTTACTGTCTTTAATGTTCAGTAGACGCTCTGCACACCTCCTTCCTTCTTATGTCTTACTGCCTTTAATGTTCAGTAGACGCTCTGCACACCTCCTTCCTTCTTATGTCTTACTGCCTTTAATGTTCAGTAGACGCTCTGCACACCTCCTTCCTTCTTATGTCTTACTGTCTTTAATGTTCAGTAGACGCTCTGCACACCTCCTTCCTTCTTATGTCTTACTGCCTTTAATGTTCAGTAGACGCTCTGCACACCTCCTTCCTTCTTATGACTTACTGTCTTTAATGTTCAATAGACGCTCTGCACACCTCCTTCCTTCTTATGTCTTACTGCCTTTAATGTTCAGTAGACGCTCTGCACACCTCCTTCCTTCTTATGTCTTACTGCCTTTAATGTTCAGTAGACGCTCTGCACACCTCCTTCCTTCTTATGTCTTACTGTCTTTAATGTTCAGTAGATGCTCTGCACACCTCCTTCCTTCTTATGACTTACTGCCTTTAATGTTCAGTAGACGCTCTGCACACCTCCTTCCTTCTTATGACTTACTGTCTTTAATGTTCAGTAGACGCTCTGCACACCTCCTTCCTTCTTATGTCTTACTGTCTTTAATGTTCAGTAGATGCTCTGCACACCTCCTTCCTTCTTATGACTTACTGTCTTTAATGTTCAGTAGACGCTCTGCACACCTCCTTCCTTCTTATGACTTACTGTCTTTAATGTTCAGTAGACGCTCTGCACACCTCCTTCCTTCTTATGTCTTACTGTCTTTAATGTTCAGTAGACGCTCTGCACACCTCCTTCCTTCTTATGTCTTACTGTCTTTAATGTTCAGTAGATGCTCTGCACACCTCCTTCCTTCTTATGACTTACTGTCTTTAATGTTCAGTAGACGCTCTGCACACCTCCTTCCTTCTTATGTCTTACTGTCTTTAATGTTCAGTAGATGCTCTGCACACCTCCTTCCTTCTTATGACTTACTGCCTTTAATGTTCAGTAGACGCTCTGCACACCTCCTTCCTTCTTATGACTTACTGTCTTTAATGTTCAATAGACGCTCTGCACACCTCCTTCCTTCTTATGTCTTACTGTCTTTAATGTTCAGTAGACGCTCTGCACACCTCCTTCTTATGTCTTACTGCCTTTAATGTTCAGTAGACGCTCTGCACACCTCCTTCCTTCTTATGACTTACTGCCTTTAATGTTCAGTAGACGCTCTGCACACCTCCTTCCTTCTTATGACTTACTGTCTTTAATGTTCAGTAGACGCTTTGCACACCTCCTTCCTTCTTATGTCTTACTGTCTTTAATGTTCAGTAGACGCTCTGCACACCTCCTTCCTTCTTATGTCTTACTGTCTTTAATGTTCAGTAGACGCTCTGCACACCTCCTTCCTTCTTATGTCTTACTGTCTTTAATGTTCAGTAGACGCTCTGCACACCTCCTTCCTTCTTATGACTTACTGTCTTTAATGTTCAGTAGACGCTCTGCACACCTCCTTCCTTCTTATGTCTTACTGTCTTTAATGTTCAGTAGACGCTCTGCACACCTCCTTCCTTCTTATGACTTACTGTCTTTAATGTTCAGTAGACGCTCTGCACACCTCCTTCCTTCTTATGACTTACTGCCTTTAATGTTCAGTAGACGCTCTGCACACCTCCTTCCTTCTTATGTCTTACTGTCTTTAATGATCAGTAGACGCTCTGTACACCTCCTTCCTTCTTATGACTTACTGTCTTTAATGTTCAGTAGACGCTCTGTACACCTCCTTCCTTCTTATGTCTTACTGTCTTTAATGTTCAGTAGACGCTCTGCACACCTCCTTCCTTCTTATGTCTTACTGTCTTTAATGTTCAGTAGACGCTCTGCACACCTCCTTCCTTCTTATGTCTTACTGTCTTTAATGTTCAGTAGACGCTCTGCACACCTCCTTCCTTCTTATGTCTTACTGTCTTTAATGTTCAGTAGACGCTCTGCACACCTCCTTCCTTCTTATGTCTTACTGTCTTTAATGTTCAGTAGACGCTCTGCACACCTCCTTCCTTCTTATGACTTACTGTCTTTAATGTTCAGTAGACGCTCTGCACACCTCCTTCCTTCTTATGTCTTACTGTCTTTAATGTTCAGTAGACGCTCTGCACACCTCCTTCCTTCTTATGTCTTACTGCCTTTAATGTTCAGTAGACGCTCTGCACACCTCCTTCCTTCTTATGACTTACTGTCTTTAATGTTCAGTAGACGCTCTGCACACCTCCTTCCTTCTTATGACTTACTGTCTTTAATGTTCAGTAGACGCTCTGCACACCTCCTTCCTTCTTATGTCTTACTGTCTTTAATGTTCAGTAGACGCTCTGCACACCTCCTTCCTTCTTATGTCTTACTGTCTTTAATGTTCAGTAGACGCTCTGCACACCTCCTTCCTTCTTATGACTTACTGTCTTTAATGTTCAATAGACGCTCTGCACACCTCCTTCCTTCTTATGTCTTACTGTCTTTAATGATCAGTAGACGCTCTGCACACCTCCTTCCTTCTTATGTCTTACTGCCTTTAATGTTCAATAGACGCTCTGCACACCTCCTTCCTTCTTATGTCTTACTGTCTTTAATGTTCAGTAGACGCTCTGCACACCTCCTTCCTTCTTATGACTTACTGTCTTTAATGTTCAGTAGACGCTCTGCACACCTCCTTCCTTCTTATGTCTTACTGTCTTTAATGTTCAGTAGACGCTCTGCACACCTCCTTCCTTCTTATGTCTTACTGTCTTTAATGTTCAGTAGACGCTCTGCACACCTCCTTCCTTCTTATGACTTACTGTCTTTAATGTTCAGTAGACGCTCTGCACACCTCCTTCCTTCTTATGACTTACTGTCTTTAATGTTCAGTAGACGCTCTGCACACCTCCTTCCTTCTTATGACTTACTGCCTTTAATGTTCAGTAGACGCTCTGCACACCTCCTTCCTTCTTATGTCTTACTGTCTTTAATGTTCAGTAGACGCTCTGCACACCTCCTTCCTTCTTATGACTTACTGTCTTTAATGTTCAGTAGACGCTCTGCACACCTCCTTCCTTCTTATGACTTACTGTCTTTAATGTTCAGTAGACGCTCTGCACACCTCCTTCCTTCTTATGACTTACTGCCTTTAATGTTCAGTAGACGCTCTGTACACCTCCTTCCTTCTTATGTCTTACTGTCTTTAATGATCAGTAGACGCTCTGCACACCTCCTTCCTTCTTATGTCTTACTGTCTTTAATGTTCAGTAGACGCTCTGCACACCTCCTTCCTTCTTATGACTTACTGTCTTTAATGTTCAGTAGATGCTCTGCACACCTCCTTCCTTCTTATGTCTTACTGCCTTTAATGTTCAATAGACGCTCTGCACACCTCCTTCCTTCTTATGTCTTACTGTCTTTAATGTTCAATAGACGCTCTGCACACCTCCTTCCTTCTTATGTCTTACTGCCTTTAATGTTCAGTAGACGCTCTGCACACCTCCTTCCTTCTTATGTCTTACTGCCTTTAATGTTCAGTAGATGCTCTGCACACCTCCTTCCTTCTTATGACTTACTGCCTTTAATGTTCAGTAGACGCTCTGCACACCTCCTTCCTTCTTATGTCTTACTGTCTTTAATGTTCAGTAGATGCTCTGCACACCTCCTTCCTTCTTATGACTTACTGCCTTTAATGTTCAGTAGACGCTCTGCACACCTCCTTCCTTCTTATGTCTTACTGTCTTTAATGTTCAGTAGACGCTCTGCACACCTCCTTCCTTCTTATGTCTTACTGTCTTTAATGTTCAGTAGACGCTCTGCACACCTCCTTCCTTCTTATGTCTTACTGTCTTTAATGTTCAGTAGACGCTCTGCACACCTCCTTCCTTCTTATGTCTTACTGTCTTTAATGATCAGTAGACGCTCTGCACACCTCCTTCCTTCTTATGTCTTATTGTCTTTAATGTTCAGTAGACGCTCTGCACACCTCCTTCCTTCTTATGTCTTACTGTCTTTAATGTTCAGTAGACGCTCTGCACACCTCCTTCCTTCTTATGTCTTACTGTCTTTAATGATCAGTAGACGCTCTGCACACCTCCTTCCTTCTTATGTCTTACTGTCTTTAATGTTCAATAGACGCTCTGCACACCTCCTTCCTTCTTATGTCTTATTGTCTTTAATGTTCAGTAGACGCTCTGCACACCTCCTTCCTTCTTATGTCTTACTGTCTTTAATGTTCAGTAGACGCTCTGCACACCTCCTTCCTTCTTATGACTTACTGTCTTTAATGTTCAGTAGACGCTCTGCACACCTCCTTCCTTCTTATGACTTACTGTCTTTAATGTTCAGTAGACGCTCTGCACACCTCCTTCCTTCTTATGTCTTACTGTCTTTAATGTTCAGTAGACGCTCTGCACACCTCCTTCCTTCTTATGACTTACTGTCTTTAATGTTCAGTAGACGCTCTGCACACCTCCTTCCTTCTTATGTCTTACTGTCTTTAATGTTCAGTAGACGCTCTGCACACCTCCTTCCTTCTTATGACTTACTGCCTTTAATGTTCAGTAGACGCTCTGCACACCTCCTTCCTTCTTATGTCTTACTGTCTTTAATGTTCAGTAGACGCTCTGCACACCTCCTTCCTTCTTATGTCTTACTGTCTTTAATGTTCAGTAGACGCTCTGCACACCTCCTTCCTTCTTATGACTTACTGTCTTTAATGTTCAGTAGACGCTCTGCACACCTCCTTCCTTATGTCTTACTGTCTTTAATGTTCAGTAGACGCTCTGCACACCTCCTTCCTTATGTCTTACTGTCTTTAATGTTCAGTAGACGCTCTGCACACCTCCTTCCTTCTTATGACTTATTGTCTTTAATGTTCAGTAGACGCTCTGCACACCTCCTTCCTTCTTATGTCTTACTGTCTTTAATGTTCAGTAGACGCTCTGCACACCTCCTTCCTTCTTATGTCTTACTGTCTTTAATGTTCAGTAGACGCTCTGCACACCTCCTTCCTTCTTATGACTTACTGCCTTTAATGTTCAGTAGACGCTCTGCACACCTCCTTCCTTCTTATGACTTATTGTCTTTAATGTTCAGTAGACGCTCTGCACACCTCCTTCCTTCTTATGTCTTACTGTCTTTAATGTTCAGTAGACGCTCTGCACACCTCCTTCCTTCTTATGACTTACTGTCTTTAATGTTCAGTAGACGCTCTGCACACCTCCTTCCTTATGTCTTACTGTCTTTAATGTTCAGTAGACGCTCTGCACACCTCCTTCCTTATGTCTTACTGTCTTTAATGTTCAGTAGACGCTCTGCACACCTCCTTCCTTCTTATGACTTATTGTCTTTAATGTTCAGTAGATGCTCTGCACACCTCGTTCCTTCTACTCTCACAGTCTCCACTGTAAATAATGCACTCCATAGACAGAACACTCCCTAACAATACAGATTCACCGCTCATCAAAGACAAAATTACTTTCAGTAGTCCATCACACTTTGTGCTCGGATTCTATCCTTTCCAACTGTCATGCAATCTCTTAACTTCTCACTGTATAATAAACATTGTGGTATCATGTTGACAGCAAAGATTGTTGATGATTTGGTAGTGTAAAGCAGAAACAGCAGAAGCATGATAGACAGACAGACAGACAGACGGCTTTTTGTTAATGATCCTTGCTTAAGATAACACCCTGCATCTCAAATCCACAATTAAACTGTCAAAACATAAATAAATAAATAAATAAATAAATAAATAAATAAATAAATAAATAAATAAATAAATAAATAAATAAATAAATAAATAAATAAATGATGAGGAAACAGTGCAAGGAGGCTGAACATATATTTAATCGCTGGGTAATCAGTCTTGCATAGAAACAATCTATCTTTTGACAAACACACAACAAGCAAACAATCTGCAGTTGTCACATGACTTGCAGCTTCTGCACATTTTCCTCCAATAGAAAATGAGGAAGGCGTGGATTTAAAAGGTGTTGGCAGCAGTCCTCACACACATGTCCCTGTGACACCATCATCATCATGGGCTGAGCCTGGAATGCATGAGACCTCCTGTCAGACCTCCTCCTCTGCACACGTCACTTATGAGCCGGGTCAGACCTCCTCCTCTGCACACGTCACTCATGAGCCGGGTCAGACCTCCTCTGCACACATCACTCATGAGCCGGGTCAGACCTCCTCTGCACACGTCACTCATGAGCCAGGTCAGACCTCCTCTGCACACGTCACTCATGAGCCAGGTCAGACCTCCTCCTCTGCACACGTCACTCATGAGCCAGGTCAGACCTCCTCCTCTGCACACGTCACTCATGAACCAGGTCAGACCTCCTCTGCACACGTCACTCATGAGCCAGGTCAGACCTCCTCCTCTGCACACGTCACTCATGAGCCGGGTCAGACCTCCTCCTCTGCACACGTCACTCATGAGCCGGGTCAGACCTCCTCCTCTGCACACGTCACTCATGAGCCGGGTCAGACCTCCTCCTCTGCACACGTCACTCATGAGCCGGGTCAGACCTCCTCCTCTGCACACGTCACTCATGAGCCGGGTCAGACCTCCTCCTCTGCACACGTCACTCATGAGCCGGGTCAGACCTCCTCTGCACACGTCACTCATGAGCCGGGTCAGACCTCCTCCTCTGCACACGTCACTCATGAGCCGGGTCAGACCTCCTCTGCACACGTCACTCATGAGCCGGGTCAGACCTCCTCCTCTGCACACGTCACTCATGAGCCGGGTCAGACCTCCTCCTCTGCACACGTCACTCATGAGCCGGGTCAGACCTCCTCCTCTGCACACGTCACTCATGAGCCGGGTCAGACCTCCTCCTCTGCACACGTCACTCATGAGCCGGGTCAGACCTCCTCCTCTGCACACGTCACTCATGAGCCGGGTCAGACCTCCTCTACACACGTCACTCATGAGCCGGGTCAGACCTCCTCCTCTGCACACGTCACTCATGAGCCGGGTCAGACCTCCTCTGCACACGTCACTCATGAGCCGGGTCAGACCTCCTCCTCTGCACACGTCACTCATGAGCCGGGTCAGACCTCCTCCTCTGCACACGTCACTCATGAGCCGGGTCAGACCTCCTCCTCTGCACACATCACTCATGAGCCGGGTCAGACCTCCTCCTCTGCACACGTCACTCATGAGCCGGGTCAGACCTCCTTCTCGGCACACGTCACTCATGAGCCGGGTCAGACCTCCTCCTCTGCACACGTCACTCATGAGCCGGGTCAGACCTCCTCTGCACACGTCACTCATGAGCCAGGTCAGACCTCCTCCTCTGCACACGTCACTCATGAGCCGGGTCAGACCTCCTCTGCACACGTCACTCTTGAGCCGGGTCAGACCTCCTCCTCTGCACACGCTGCTCATGAGCCAGGTCAGACCTCCTCCTCTGCACACGTCACTCATGAGCCGGGCAGACCTCCTCCTCTGCACACGTCACTCATGAGCCAGGTCAGACCTCCTCCTCTGCACACGTCACTCATGAGCCGGGCAGACCTCCTCCTCTGCACACGCACGCCGCTCGTGTTGCTTCTCCCGTCTGCAACTGTCATCTGTATTGCTGCTTAATGGCAGCTCAGTACACTTACAGCATTATCTTGTAAAAATGTGTGCGCACGGCGATTGTTTTCAAGTGGAGATAATGAGGTTATATAAATGCATTTTTGTTCTCTTTTAAGCAAGCCACCAGTGAGCACATTCAAAATGCAACGTGACAAAAGGGTGAGCGTAAATGCAGTGTTTTGTTGGTGGGGTTGGCTGACATGTTGCTCTGGAGAAGGGCTAGATATACCACCATCATATACCTGAGGAAATGCTGCATCTCTTCAAATGTCATCAAACTTGGAAATACGACATATGACATATCGGCTGTGGTAGTGTAGAGTGACAGCTGTAAATATCACCAGCTGCCAGAGGTATTTTACACTAATACATAATGATATGCCACTCATAGCAAACTGGATGAACAATATTGCCCGCTGGATAACGCTTTGCCAAAATGCCATGTGAACAAAAGTCTCCAGGTCTCCAGATAAGAATAATGGCTCCACCTCAGATTAGATGTTACCCCCTTTGAGTAGATTGGTACTGTACTAGACAAAAGGCTTTTATCTATACTAGTCTGGATACCTTTCCCTGAGGCTGCTCCTCTCTCCACTGAGGTTCTATTATCACACTGAGGCTGCTCCTCTCTCCACTGAGGTTCTCTTATCACACTGAGGCTGCTCCTCTCTCCACTGAGGTTCTCTATCACACTGAAATTGAATAGCCTTCCGTGACAACAGCTTTGTGGATAATTAGCTGAGTGATGTAATTGGTGCCTCTTGGTCCTGAAGGACTCAGTGGAAGGATCCCTCCTACAGAGCCCGGAGATGGAGTCGCGGCCCCGGCATCGGGCAGAGGGCCGCGGAGCAGCTCCGCGCACCCATTCATCTTGCCCACAACACACAGGCTTTTTCCTGCTCATTAGAGCTGGACTGAGCCACTAATGAGGAAGCAGGAGGGGTGCATGGTGGCCATGGGGTGGAGACACACAGCGGTCATTGTATTTTTGTTTGAAGGTGACCACGGTATTTAATGGAGGTGCTCCGCTCGCCGCGTGCGATCCATCTCCCCCCCCCTGAGCTGTTAAACTCTTCATCGCTTTGTCTCTTTGTCTCCTTGTGTTTGGCTCTGTCTCAACTCCCCCCCCCCCCTCTGTCTCAACTCCCCCCCCCCCCTCTGTCTCAACTCCCCCCGCCCCCCCCCCCTCTCCCTCTGTCTCCTGTCTGTCTCGTCTGTCACTCAGGGTAGTGCCCAGTGTTGGGAATGTTACTTTAAAAAAGTAATTAGTTATAGTTACTCACTACTTGTTCCAAAAAGTAACTGAGTTAGTAACTGAATTACTCTATAATAAAAGTAACTAGTTACCAGGGAAAGTAACTATTTGCGTTATCTCCACCTTGAAAATGCCAAATTTTCATGGATTGCTGCAAACCTGAGGGTACCCTCACGGGCCCCTCGGGCCGACCAAAACGGGCCGAGGCCGGGCTTGTTTTTTATTTATTTTTAATTAATAGGTCCGGGGTCGGGCCGTTTCAATAATTAAATTAAATAGTGTTGTATTAGCGTACTCGCTTGATTTTACACAGCGGAGCACAGTCAGACAAAGAGGAGTGCACAGACACTCCCCCAGCCACACACAGACCCTCACGTGACGTTAGTAGCTGTAGACAGCTCCCAAAGAGAGATAGAGAGAGAAACAAGCCGTGTCCGTGCATGTACAGCGAGCGGACAGCTCCCGAACACAGAGAGAGAGAGTCAAATAGAGAGACAGACAGAGAGAGGCTGCGCAGGACGGCCGCGCGGCGACGCAGCACGCGGAACAGAGAGGGAGAGAGATGTGTCATTATATCGTAATATTGGCTTCGGGCCTCGCAACGGGCTGGATCGGCCACGGGTCTGCATGTCATGGGCCGGGGAGGGCTCGGGCCGAAATTTCAGGCCCGCGCAGCTCTCTACTCCGGACTCGCCATTTCTGCTGCTTCCTCCAATCTGTTTGATGTGTGTGTGTGTGTGTGTGTGTGTGTCGCCCGTGTCCTGACTCCTGGCTCGTGTGTAACACTGGCTCCGATTGGCTACCATGAAACACATGACTCTGCCTTAGCCAATCATAATCGTTTATCTCGTTATGTTAACCCACCCGGTCTCCTCACTTGACAACACTAGTGTAGGCTACGGGTAGTTTACTCAATCATTTCATAGTAACGCACCGCATTTAGCGTTCAGTAACGATAACGGCGTTGTAACGACGGAAACAGTAATTAGTTAGATTACCCCGTTACTGAAAAAATAACGGTGTTACCTAACGCCGTTCTTTTAAACGGCGTTATTCCAAACACTGGTAGTGCCGTATCGTATCGTTCTCAATAGTTACAACTCACATACAGATCATCGGAAAATCTGAATTTTCCGATCATGTCAATTCAGACTTGTCGATGTAATGACGTCACATCGGTATGACGTACACACAGCAACAACAAGCATGGCTGGAAGCGGCTCCACGGTGGGAGGAGTTCATTCCAAAAAGGGGAGTGGCTTCAGTGGTGTGGGAGTGGTTTGGCGACCAAAGAGCATGTGCAGCACAACAAATTATAATATTTGAAGGCATACTGTTACGTTTATGCTGACATATAACACTTATTTTGTTGCAAAATGTACGTTCTTGAAATTAATAATAAAATATAGTTCAGTATTGTGTCACATCGCCAAGAATATCATGACCGCAGGAATACCCTGAAATATGATGATATTGTTTTAGGTGCCATATTGCCCACCGCTACTGTCACTCACTCACTCTTTGGCCCGCGCGTCTCTCCTTCAGCAGAGCTGAGGCACAGGTTGGAGCTCCTCCTATACTGAATAATGCGCATCAACAGCAGAGGTCAAACGGAATGGCTTTGTGGAGATAATGACTGGAGTGATGGTACCTGGGCGCCAGCAGATTGTGGAGCGTCTGAGCGTGGTCATAAAGCGACAGGGGAGGAGGGAGCTGCACGCTCGCTGTGTCCTTTGAATGTCGAAAGAGGCAATGTCAAAACACTTCCACCCCTCCATCCATCCCCAACAATCCCTTTGTCATTCTCATCTTCATCCAAGCAGGAAGAAGCCCTCAGTTCAACCATAGGTCACACATCCATACACAGCATCTACAAACTCAATGAGCGACCGACTGACTGACTGACTGACTGACGGACGGCCATATCGGACAGCTCCGCGTCAGCGTGCAGCCCCCTCACGCCGTTCCCGAGCTAATGTTTATTGCATCTGTCTTCTTGTCATTGGACGACTTTGACGCCTCTCTCCGTGCGCTACAAAGTCAGGATTCACTCCCCCTTTTTGGCGTCGATCGCTCTCCTCCTCCCTCGGAGGTTGAGACACGCATGTTTCAGAAGCTGGGAGGTGAAAGAAGCGAGGGGGGGGAATCAAGGGCATTACTTCCACTGCTAAACTGCCACGTTCTGCTCAGATTGCATCCTATTAAAGTCAATGAGGCCTCGACACGTTATTACAGGCCCGGCACTTGACAGCTCGCAAAAGAATCAATTCGAAGCCATGAGTCGCTGTGTTGTTTGTCGCTCGCGATCGACGTTAAAATGTATATTTGGGAGCGGGGGGGAGATGGCCTGTCATTGGGAGATTGGGGGGTATCATTGAATGATAATTAGATGAAACATCAAGTGAGTGAAATGAGTTGAGAACGCTCCCTCGCATTGTCTATTCAGGCAGCTGTGTGTGAGATGTGACTTTACAGACAAGTGGAAGGACCAGGGGAAGAAGCAGGTTGAGAACAAAGGCAGTGTATGACAGGGCCTGTCTCCTCCTCAGCTCCCCACACAGCCTGCAGACAGCAGCAGGCTCTCTCCAGTCTCCAGTCTCTCCACAGACTCCATCACTGAGAGAGATAACAGCACTCTGGACCTGCAGCACGGCTCCATCCACCCAGATGAGATTTTTGTCGACGCTCCACTGAAACCCTATATAATAATAATATGAATGATGATAATGCCTATTTAATAATAATTCATGCCTATTTAACTTAGCCTGTAAATTTCATGTACATTCAATGTAAACTCTTATTTTACTCCGACTGTAAATCCATGTAAATCCACTGCCTATTTAACGTCTATTTAACTAAGTCTGTAAATCTCATGTAAATTCAACGTAAATTCATATTTATTATCCACAGAACACTTCACCACTCATGTACATATTGTATATATTTACTTGATTTGATTGCACTTGCAACTTTGTGATTGTTTTTACCGGTAGTTATCTTCCAACTTCTTATCTCTGTATATTGATGTGCCAGCTACGCTGCATACAGACACTAAGACAAATTCCTCGTATGTAACTTGCATACTGTGGCAATAAAAGTGATTCTGATTCTGATTCTGATTCTAATGATACTAATCTCAAACACATATTATTCTGAGTTAAGGGTTTCCTGCATCGTAGACGACATCAGACATGATGGACACTGTCATATCCATTTTTTACTGCCAGGCGAGTATCAGTCAGATTGATCAACAACCGATGACCGATGATCAACAAACGGACATTTGAACGCTGTCTGGTTGGCTGTTTGGAGCGCTGGCGCTGGAAAAATGAATGGTGGATGAAATCCTTGAAGAGGGAGAGGGGGTGACTTTGGCACTCTATTGACATTCACAGACCAGACTAGGTTAGCCACGTTAGCATCGTTAGCTTAGCCTTCCGAACAGAGCCGAGATGGCCGATGGAACAGTAGACAGAACATCAAGCTTTTCTTCATTAACAAGCCTGGAAACCTTTTCCCTTGTGGCTGAGTGTTGGTGTAATGTAGACAGCTTAACACCGTTTCTACTATACGTCTTTCTACTGTACCGAGCTGCTGGGTGCTACTGTCACTATGACAGGCTGAGCCTTCTGTCACATGGACAAACTTGCTGCTCTCTTAAAGAGACAGGCAGCGGTAAACAAACAAAACAATGGAAAAAGTACTTTTTAAGACAAGATTGTCAATAAATGATTTTCGACGTTCAATAATAAAAGTCGATCTTGATAATAAAAAAGATTATTCGAAAATTCTAAATTCATTGCCCATCCCTAGTAAATACAGTGGAAGCCGCTTATAGTGATCATGGTTTTAGTGATCAACCGCTTATTTTGATCAAAAAGCTTGGTCCCGAATCATTCCTGCTGTTTAAATCATTCGCTTATAGTGATCAATACTCCGCTTACAGTGATCATTTGGGGCCTTGTCCCACCTGAGAACAATTGGGGAACAAATTCAAACTACAGTAATTGTATTATTATTTTGCTTGCAAACTGCCAAAAATGAGCCAACGAGATACAGCAGTGACACTCCGTGCATGTCTGTCTGTATATGGAGAGATCACAACATCTCTGTCTGTGAGATTTTGATGTCTCTGTCTATGTGAGACCACTGTGTTGAAACAGCTGGAGGCCTAAGTTACTGTATGGATTTTTAAAGTCAATAACATCGCTTTACTTTATATGTACTGTATTCATGTAATACATATACAAATGTCAATTAGATGGTAATCTGCATGAGAAATTAAGAAAAAGAAAAAATCTGTTATAATGATCATCTGCTTATAGTGATCAATTTGACCCGTCCCAAGGTGATCACTATAAGAGGAGTGCAATCAGATACTTTTTAAGACTTTTACTCGAGTAATATTATAATAGGTGACTTGACTTTAACTTTTATCAAAGTCATTTTCTGGTAAGATATCTGCACTTTTACTAAGTGTGACAAAGTGTGTCATATCGTTACATGCCTGTTTCCATGCACAAAACGCCACCACCCCAAACTCCTCATCTTATCTGTACACACAGGACACGTGTGCAAGCGTTCTCTCTGAATGATGTGTTTTTCTGTTTGTTTTCATGATATTTATGATATACAGTCACAATATATTATGGAGTTTATTGCAATCTCTCACGTGCTGCTTGGATTCACTTGGGGAGCATCCTCAAGAGCAGAGCCTTTGCTCCAAATACAACTGTATAGTCATTTATGCTGGAAATTGTCCAAACTCCTTCGACGTAAGTGTCTCTGGCTGAATTTATACTGTTTATTTTCCATTCAAATGGTATATGGGTTGTGTTATATGGGTTGTTTCCACAGGTCAATGTTATATTCATAGAATCTGCCAAAACAGCCGTCGTCAAAGGTCTGCACTGGCCTTGGCTCGCTCGCGTAGCTGTTCAAGGCCAGTCGTGTCCACACTGCCCCTGGTGCCGGAGCCTGGCAGAGGTGGAGGATCTCTGAGAGCAGATGTGCACACCTGATTGCTCCAGAGCCCATGACAGTAGCCCAGGGCCCCAGCGGGATAGCTGACCTTGTGGAGAGGTTCACAGTTTTTTTGTGTGTGTGTGTGTGTGTGTGTGTGTGTGTGCCTGCGTTCCTTATTTAGCCTGCTTGTGTGAGTGGAAGGTTGAGACAGATGAGCATACTGCAGGGAGACTGGCTGACAGCAGGCATTTTCATCATTTAGCTTTATGTCTTTACTCTCCCTCCAACCCCCCCCCCCTCCCCACACACACACACACACACACACACACCACCCCACCCACACACACACACACACACACACACGCACACACACACACCACCCCACCCACACACACACACACACACCACCCCACACACACACACACACACACACACACACACACACACACACACACACACACACACACACACACACACACACACACACACACACACACACACACACACACACCACCCCACACCCACACACACACACACACACACACACCACACCACCCCACACACACACACACACACACACACACACACACACACACCCCACCCACCCACTGGCTTGCGATCAAACAATCACACTTATTGTCAGCACTGAGATGTACACTACAGTGTATGGGCATGGGCACCACACGCAGTGACCCACTAACCCAATTGCCGAAATAAAATGTTGACATCTTACGTGTCTGCAAAGCAGGGATATGTAGAATACCATCTTACGTGTCTGCAAAGCAGGGACATGTAGAACACCATCAAGATGAATTTGAAACCAAATTTCCCAAATGTGAAACCGAACACCCGTTCATTTGGAAACCTCGCTGGTTTTCTAACGTTAAACACGAGTATTAGACTATGACGTGTACAACGTTAATAATCACATTCACGTATCTAGAAACGTGATATGTAACGGATGTCGGTTCAGAAATGTTCATATTCTACATATCTGTGAATTGCAGCAACATACAATGCTGACATTTTATTCTGGCAACCAGGTTGAAGACCGCGGTCTTGAGTCCGGACCCAGATGCCGTCCTATCCAGACCCGGCCCTATAACCTACAAATCATTGAGAATTACTACATTTTCACGGAGCGTTTCTATTTTAACCGGCGCGCACTTAACACTTTTAATCAAGAGTGGACACTGGACAGACTCTTATATGTTGATTCTTCCCATACCCAGTTCACAAGCGCCACATCTTTTCAACACACAAACACTGAAATTCGAACAGACATACATTCACTGCCCAACAATAACGTGCTGACGATAGATATCGTTAACTAGAGCTCACTTCTCTTCTCTCTCACTGAACAAGTGATTCACCTATATTTAGAATCAGGAGAGACCATATTGCATTTCATTCAGGCCAAACATTAAAATTAAAATGTCATCTGAGTTTTAAACTGTCGGTCTCTCCTGATTCTAAATATAGCTGAATGGCTTTGAGTTGATTTGTACAGCACATTTCATACACAGAGGCAATGCAAAGTGATTTACATCAAATAGATAAAAGGAAGTGAGCAGAGCATTACAAGGTCAAGATCCAAAAGGTCACACTGCAACATTATTAACATATTTTTACTTTGTGAGTGAAATCACATGCAGCATAAATCTTAGATTATGCATTATTTTGAGGGAATTCTGAAAGTGTGCTTTCACCGATTTATCCTTCTGGTGATTCCCCCCTAATTAAATTGCAGATGTGATAGTTACAGTAGAGACTTGGTTTAACCTTGAACCAATCTAAGTCACAGAATATTGTCTCTTGGTCTATTCAGTTCAGGACCTCATTGCTGCTCGTGTGCTGGCGTAGATGATAAGACAAAGGGGCCCTTCCCTCAAACTATTTCTATAAGCATAAGAATGACTGGTGGATGAAATCACTTGGTTCCTATGCTGAACGTGGAAGAGGGTGTGACTTTGGCCCTCTATCGACGGTGAGATGGATAATGACGAGAACCTTTTGTGTGAGTGTTGTTGCGTCCTCTGGTGTGCCTGTCACCATGTTGGCCTGTCACAGTGCTGAGTGACAGGCCAACATGGCGGCTCAACGCAGCGTCGCCATGCTGAAAGCTGCCATGCTGAACTTCCTAGCAATTAAAAATGGTCTCGGAAACCTCAAGTTGCTTATTGAGTGCGGGTTATTTAAAGGGACGTGTGTATTGTTTTCTTTTACTGGCAGATATAGTTTATTGTTTGAAATCAATTCAATTATTTTTGACACTCGAGAAAAAATAAGAAAAAATAATATAAATAAATAAAGAATAGATAATTGAGTGCACAAATAAAATAAATAAAATAGTGGCAGGGTACCGAGAAAACGTATCCAAGCTTTTAGCAGCCTGTATCTGTGTGGCACATGTGCCCGTCTTTTACTGTACTGCTGAGAGCCCCTCATCGCACTCGCTACACACTATTATTGCCTTCTCAGAGGCGTGAAAGTAGCTGTCAGAAATCATATTGTCTTTTGAAGTTGTAAAGAAAACTTTCACTCTATTTTTATTGACACGTTTACAGCCCTACTCACTAAAGTAAGGGACAGCAGTTTGAGCTGTCCAGACTGTGATGATCTGTCTTTGATTTGTTCGTTTTGATCACAACATCACACAATTATCAGATCCAAATTGCATTGCTCAGCTCGGCAGTCGCCACACTTTATATACGTTCTGCCACACAACACAGCAGGCGTGGATGTGGCCACACAACACAGTTCATCTACTTTGTTTTATTTTGAAAGCAGGCGTGGATGTGCTGATGTCGCTGTCATTCAGGATATTTACTCTATTCTTTATAATTATAGCTCAACGGTTGTCAATTCCTAACCTTGCTTGCAAGATGGATAACCTCGCGAGATCAAAAGAGATTCTCTCGACGTAATCCATCTTGTCATGCACAGGCAGTTAAGATGATTGGCTTAGAAACCCGAACCATGGCCGGCTCGTCGAATCAGCGGCAGCCTTAGGTGGGCTTTCTGTGTGACGCTACCGAGAA
>NC_139650.1:17766119-17836119 GCF_964638095.1 Poromitra crassiceps | reverse complement strand
GTGTCTGCTGTCTTCAGCTCTGTGTCTGCTGTCTTCAGCTCTGTGTCTGCTGTCTTCAGCTCTGTGTCTGCTGTCTTCAGCTCTGTGTCTGCTGTCTTCAGCTCTGTGTCTGCTGTCTTCAGCTCTGTGTCTGCTGTCTTCAGCTCTGTGTCTGCTGTCTTCAGCTCTGTGTCTGCTGTCTTCAGCTCTGTGTCTGCTGTCTTCAGCTCTGTGTCTGCTGTCTTCAGCTCTGTGTCTGCTGTCTTCAGCTCTGTGTCTGCTGTCTTCAGCTCTGTGTCTGCTGCCTTCAGCTCTGTGTCTGCTGCCTTCAGCTCTGTGTCTGCTGTCTTCAGCTCTGTGTCTGCTGTCTTCAGCTCTGTGTCTGCTGTCTTCAGCTCTGTGTCTGCTGTCTTCAGCTCTGTGTCTGCTGTCTTCAGCTCTGTGTCTGCTGTCTTCAGCTCTGTGTCTGCTGTCTTCAGCTCTGTGTCTGCTGTCTTCAGCTCTGTGTCTGCTGTCTTCAGCTCTGTGTCTGCTGTCTTCAGCTCTGTGTCTGCTGTCTTCAGCTCTGTGTCTGCTGTCTTCAGCTCTGTGTCTGCTGCCTTCAGCTCTGTGTCTGCTGTCTTCAGCTCTGTGTCTGCTGTCTTCAGCTCTGTGTCTGCTGTCTTCAGCTCTGTGTCTGCTGTCTTCAGCTCTGTGTCTGCTGTCTTCAGCTCTGTGTCTGCTGTCTTCAGCTCTGTGTTTGCTGTCTTCAGCTCTGTGTCTGCTGTCTTCAGCTCTGTGTCTGCTGTCTTCAGCTCTGTGTCTGCTGTCTTCAGCTCTGTGTCTGCTGTCTTCAGCTCTGTGTCTGCTGTCTTCAGCTCTGTGTCTGCTGTCTTCATCTCTGTGTCTGCTGTCTTCAGCTCTGTGTCTGCTGTCTTCAGCTCTGTGTCTGCTGTCTTCAGCTCTGTGTCTGCTGTCTTCAGCTCTCTGTCTGCTGTCTTCAGCTCTGTGTCTGCTGTCTTCAGCTCTGTGTCTGCTGTCTTCAGCTCTGTGTCTGCTGTCTTCAGCTCTGTGTCTGCTGTCTTCATCCAGACTGTGTGTCCTCCTGAGTGATGGCTGGGTGGCACTGGATGAGTAATGGCTCCAGGCATGCAGGTCAAAATATAATGGCAATATGTTAAACATCAGTGCCCCGCCCATAGACCCTAACAATATATGGACGTGGCTACCCATTGGTTTTTGGACTTCGCAGCGCAATCACTGGACAGGCGACCTGTCAATCACGCCCCAAAGCATATCCGCTTTATCATCTACTTGACTCTAAATGACTAAATGAACACCACCTGAAGAACACTTGAAACTTGAAGCGATTGAGGCCATAATTACAAGGAGTTCCCCAAACTTCTGAGTAGCCAGATGAGAAAAGTAGTCGGCTAAGGTTTGCGGCGTTTGTTCCGGTGGCCATTTCCCCCCAATTAATAAACAACCCTTAAATATCTATCCATGAGAGCGTGACAATTGATATAATATAAATAAACATTCTTATAAAGGCCCAATACTCAATTTAATTATACATACAAGTGTATCCATATTGCAAAAAAAAAGCAAACATGCAATGTGTAGATTTGAAAAAATATACTAATAACAGTGTTTGCATTTGGACAATTTTGTAGTGAAATGCATCGATCTGGTGCACTTTGAGAGCAAAATTAAAGAAGCTAGATGTATGAATAACACACATCACATTAATATCTGCTTTACTGTGCGCTGGCTTATGATGAAAAATTAAATGTCTCCATATAGTTGTGCATACAGATAAGGTCAGTAAATACAATATAGTGTGGTAGAATACTGCTTGCTTAAATACAATGGCCCAAGGCCATTATACCAGAACAGAACAGAAATTGCTTTATTTAAATGGGGTTTTCATCAATTCAATCTGACCATTTGATCTCAGTTCAGAGCACTGACTGGACAGGAAAGAGCATCACAAATGTTACTCACAAAATATAACAAATAAAATGTGATTCATTAAACCAGCATTATATACAGTAGCCTAAGTTAAGAATCAAAAGCTCCTTCCACTGCCAATACCAACATTCATTTAGAGAAAAAGTGAAATGCAAGACCGTTGCCTGGAGCCCCCAAACACACATCCACCAACTCAAACTGTATTTCTCAACCACAGAAATCCAGACGACTGGATCTCTGATCATTTTAGAATGGATTTATGAACATACCCATGGAAGGATGACGAGCTGTGTTACCTGATGAGCTGCTAGGACTCGAAAACTGCATTTCTCCCCCTGGATTTTTTATTTTATTTCGCTTTGCACGTTCGTAAGTAAGAAGGTCTATTCGGGCAGAATTATTCACAGAAAGTGTCACAGCTTACATGTAAGCTATGTCTTTCACGCACACTTCAGGCCTATAGACAGTTCATATTATTGTCTCTGGACAGCGTTTCACCTACGCAACATAACACCTGCTCGTTAACGCTCGATCGTCGTCGTGTCGGGGAGATGAGAGAGAGTCCCTGTTTGTCACGTCACCTTATTAAGATCGATTTCGGGTTTTATGAATATTATAAAAAATATTGATTTTGGGGTGCACGTTTTGCTGTTTGCCGTCCCTATTTCTATTAAAATGTGCCACTGAGGCAAGCAACCACATCAGCTGATCATCTTGTTCAGTGAATACAGCCTGTCTGCCCAATTTCAATCTAAAATAGCAGCCGGTCAGACTGAGGCCACTAGGCGGAGATTTATCCGGCGAGCGGAGCTTCGGGAACACGCTGTAATAACTCCTTATAGGAAAGTGTTTACTGAGGTCATTTTTCTGAGACATTTTTCCCATTCACTTCCATGTAACCGTACTTCTTTTTGGAGCCAGTGAGTGGAGTCGCCCCCTGCAGACTTTTCGAAAGAATGTAGGTGTTAGGTACTTCCACAATGGCTTCACAAACGGAGCTACGAGCTAGCCCCTTGGCCCCACCTACGTAAAGCTGCCCTGCAGCCACAGTAATGGCTGGAGTCATAGTTGATCTTCATTAGCTTTTATCATATTGTGCAGTGCCAAAAAGATGCCAAATATGCCTCCTCTGATGTGCAGACGGAGACAACCATCCTCTCGTGCCAAAACGTCTCTGCCAATGTTGTCTTTATGGCTCCCTATTTCGGGGGGAGGGGGGCGGGGCTATAGCCGCGGGATCGACAGAGTGGCTCCTCTGACTGTCCTACCTGTCATAGATAGCAGTGGGGGGGGAGGGGGGTAGGGGGAGGGGGGCAGATAGGCAGGTAAAATGACAGCAGAATTATGATACAACTGACACTAGAGTTGAAGGCTGATTAATGCTAGGTATAACTAGCCACAGGGGGGTGCTGTGTTGGAAGATGATCAAACCACTGTCTGTCTGATCAGTGAGGATGCCCTTGGTTCAGTCAAAGCCGACAGCGGGCAGCGTTTGGCGAGGTGGCTGGCACTGACACCCGTCATGACACCGCCTCAAGCCAAGAGGAAAGTCATACCGTTACGGGATAAGCACAGTGGAGCCATTTTGAAATCCTTTTTTATCATTCTTATAAAGCACCGTTTGATGTTGTATTGTGTGTGTGTGTGTGTGTGTGTGTGTGTGTGTGTGTCTGTCTGTCTGTCTGTCTGTCTGTCTGTCTGTCTGTCTGTCTGTCTGTCTGTCTGTCTGTCTGTCTGTGTGTGTGTCTGTGTGTGTGCACTTATGGGATCATGGTTCTAAAGCAGAGAGAGGAGAGAGAGAGAGAGAGAAATAAGATGTACTTTTCATTGAAAGCTCAATCCAATTTTGTAACAATGCCGTCTATACTGGGAAGGGACTCGGGCACATCATGAAAAAATATGCTTTTTCTGACTCAATACTGTAACTGAAATATACTGTAAGCCTCTCCAACACAACACTGTAGAACATTATGCTACTTGGCTTTGCATTGTAACTCATTTGTCACATAATATACTGGCAGTTCTTTCACCCAAATCTTTGGTGAGCGGTTTCAAATTCTTCCTATTGATTTATGTATTTTTTTTTTGTATTATGAGTAATTGTGTTATCCAGGATCTACCTGTCCTTTGGATATCATCTAAACGAGTAAGAAGGTTATACACAATCAACGCTCGGTCAAAGGTTCTTCTCACAAATTTGAATATTGCATTTCTCAACCAAACAGCTGGTAGTCCTGTATTTTCAGAGTATATTCACCCATTCATTTTCAGAGTCCATATATCATGACCTCAGCATCCGCTGCAGTGCACCTGTACCCGGGACAGGGCGTCGGTGTGAAGGTCACCATTTTGGCCAGCTGGACAGGACAGAGGAGAGGATGTGCAGTGGCAGCCTGTAACCAGCAGGGCAGGACAGAGGAGAGGATGTGCAGTGGCAGCCTGTAACCAGCAGGGCAGGAGAACAGTGGAGAGCATGTGCAGTGGCAGCCTGTAACCAGCAGGGCAGGAGAACAGAGGAGAGAGCATGTGCAGTGGCAGCCTGTAACCAGCAGGGCAGGAGAACAGAGGAGAGCATGTGCAGTTAGCAGGCTTAATCCTCTTTAATTTGTTTTCAGATGAGGCTTTGACTAGCAGGCTGCTCCCTGAGCTCAGATCACATGAAGAAGAAGAACGTGGGCTGGGACAGCTGGCTCTTCTTCTGCTGCTTTTTAACACGGCTCCGCCCACACCCCCTCCACCCCAACCTGCAATGAATCATTCTGCTGCTCAGCTCAGTAGTTACTTTTTTTTTTTGTCATTTACTTTTTATTGTTATTTTTCTCAATGACAAAACAAAACAATACTGTACAGACAACAGCACAAAACATAAATGAACTAAACGAACAAAAAGACAGGGGAGGATGTTTAACCATTCAATCTTGTACTCATCTACATTCACATAATCATTCATTCATTCGCACCCACATACAATTTTCAATTATAAGCATTTACGGTACCCATTTACACACACCACCTTGTTTCTTCTCAGCTATACAAAGTCAGGTCTTATATCCGATACATAGGCAAGCCACTTCGACCATTTGTTTTCAAAGGAATCAACTTGAGCTCTTAGTCTAAATGTTACTCTCTCCATTACATATATCGAGTGGATTAGATCTATCCATTCATTCACAGTTGGTACATCTTGCTTTAGCCATTTTCTAGTCACAGCCTTTTTGCTAGCCACAGTAGTTACTTTATGTGGATTTTAGAACAAACTGGGATACAATTCCACATGCTATAATAAGAATGCAAAATCTGTGTGTGAGTGAGTGAGTGAGTGAGTGAGTGAGTGAGTGAGGGAGTGAGTGAGTGAGTGAGGGAGTGAGTTCGGCCACAATTATGCCATTTTACCTGTGATCGCGCTGAATCTTTCAGGAAGTGTAAAGAACACCCCCGCAGGTGAGCTAATGGAGCCGGATTTTTTAATTAGGTAATTAGGGCTTCTAGTTTACCAGCTGGGCGGGGTCCTTTATGCTAATCACAGTCACTGGTGACAAACAAACACACCTTCTTCTAATGCCAAGCACAGAGAGTAATGTGAGCCACAGTGCTGAAACGTAATTCTCTTTCCTATTTTCAACCCAATGTGAGTACAATGTGTTTCAGTGAATTCAACTCATTTGTTTATACGCAAGTACTGTAGCAGCCGTGCCGGATACATAGCTCACCTTGACGCGCTAGCAGCTAGCTGCTAGCTTGTTCCAAGAGCAGTATAAACAGTTAGAAGTCCGCTACAACGTGATAACCCCAGCTGAATAAATTAACATGTCCTGGCGAATAGCCTATAACATTCACGCTCGGCCTTGACGGCTGCGTCAAACTGTGAGCAGTTAAATGAAAAATCCGGGTCGTCACTCAGGACAGGGGAGGAGTTCATGATCTTCACGGTGGAGAGAGAAAAAAGTGAGAAACAGAGACAATCAGAGTTGAGCTGATGAATATCTTCTCTTGTACACATATCTGGTGACACCAGTAACACCGTGGTTAACACCAGTAACACTGTGGTTAACACCGTGGTTAACACCAGTAACACCGTGGTTAACACCAGTAACACCGTGGTTAACACCAGTAACACCGTGGTTAACACCAGTAACACCATGGTGGTTAACACCAGTAACACCGTGGTTAACACCAGTAACACCATGGTGGTTAACACCAGTAACACCGTGGTTAACACCAGTAACACCATGGTTAACACCAGTGACACCGTGGTTAACACCAGTGACACCATGGTTAACACCAGTAACACCGTGGTTAACACCAGTAACACCGTGGTTAACACCAGTAACACCATGGTGGTTAACACCAGTAACACCGTGGTTAACACCAGTAACACCATGGTTAACACCAGTGACACCGTGGTTAACACCAGTGACACCATGGTTAACACCAGTGACACCGTGGTTAACACCAGTGACACCATGGTTAACACCAGTAACACCGTGGTTAACACCAGTAACACCGTGGTTAACACCAGTAACACCGTGGTTAACACCAGTAACACCGTGGTTAACACCAGTAACACCGTGGTTAACACCAGTAACACCATGGTGGTTAACACCAGTAACACCGTGGTTAACACCAGTAACACCATGGTTAACACCAGTGACACCGTGGTTAACACCAGTGACACCATGGTTAACACCAGTAACACCGTGGTTAACACCAGTAACACCGTGGTTAACACCAGTAACACCGTGGTTAACACCAGTGACACCATGGTTAACACCAGTGACACCGTGGTTAACACCAGTGACACCATGGTTAACACCAGTAACACCGTGGTTAACACCAGTAACACCGTGGTTAACACCAGTGACACCATGGTTAACACCAGTGACACCGTGGTTAACACCAGTAACACCGTGGTTAACACCAGTAACACCGTGGTTAACACCAGTAACACCGTGGTTAACACCAGTAACACCGTGGTTAACACCAGTAACACCATGGTGGTTAACACCAGTAACACCGTGGTTAACACCAGTAACACCATGGTGGTTAACACCAGTAACACCGTGGTTAACACCAGTAACACCATGGTGGTTAACACCAGTAACACCGTGGTTAACACCAGTAACACCGTGGTTACTGGTGTCACCACACCAGTAACCACGGTGTCAATCACGCTCCAAAACAATAGTCTTCTGTTAAATTGTCTATTTGACTTGAAATGGGACCATGATTTACCAAATGAACATGCTGTATTGAAGAAGACTTGACACTGGCGATTGAGACCATAGACTTGTTATAGGAAAGTGTTTCCCGAGGGACATAAATGAAGTGAGAAGTCATGTTGGTCTCGCGTGGTCTACCTGAGACTACGGTTTGGCTCTGGAGCTCCCGTTTGCAAGGTTAGCAGGCTAGCTAGCTACCGTTGGTTTTCTCAGAGGCGGAGGGATTCGGCGATCGCGACCCCGGCCGTGATATACGCACATTATAGCACGGCTTGTCAACCAATCAGATTGCTTGATTTGAGAGAGGCGTTTCATAAATATATACTGTATAGAGCTTTCCTCACCAACATGTCTGAGCTATCTCTCCTCTCTGCCATCACCATGGCCCCGCCTCTCCCCCCGCCCCGCCCTGCCCCTGCCTCCCCCCGCCCCTCCCCTCCCCTCCCCTCCCCTCCCCCCGCCCCGCCCCGCCCCGCCCCGCCCCTGCCCGTGATATGTGAAGAAGGCATAATTCTATTGAAGTGGGTTAGCACATCTTGAGACACAGAGGGGGTTTAAAAGCTGCTGAAACAAAGCATGCAGGCTGTAGGCTGGCTGCAGGCAGGGGGCTGCTGAGTGTGTGTGTGTGTGTGTGTGTGTGTGTGTGTGTGTGTGTGTGTGTGTGTGTGTGTGTGTGTGTGTGCGCGTGTGTGTGTGTGTGTGTGTGTGTGCGTGTGTGTGTGTGTGTGTGTGTGTGTGTGTGTGTGTGTGTGTGTGTGTGCGCATGTGTGTGCGGCTGCAGGCAGGGGGCTGGCAGTCTTTTAATCCTCACCGCAGTGCTGATAAATCGCCATGCGAGTTTCATTTTTAACCCCCCCCCCTCTCTCTCTCTCTTACCAGTTTGCTTGGCTCTTGAGTGATGAGCAACCCCCCCCCCCCCCCCCTTCAGCCAATCAGCCTTTGAGGCCTTTTGATGTAATACCCAAACCCTCCACACCAGGATGCTGGATTGGTGTGGAGCAGAGCCATGTATATAGAAGAGTCGCGACATCTCCGTTCACTCCAATGGACCAATGTTTTACTCTCAAGAGTCCCCGGAAGTAAGGTCCTGGATTAAGCAGCACTGTCGAGTTGCAGCAAAATAGACAGTTTGTGTTGTACTTTGAATTATTATTATTATTATTTTTTAAGTCAAATTGTATATTGTCAGCTTTATTGTAGCATTCAAACTTAGCGCGAGCCCCCTTCCTGGCTAATGAGTCACGCATTTTGGTCCTCCACTGACGCCACTCTCTCTCTCTAGATTGCTGTGGTGTGGAGGCGCTGGGCTCACAGGTGGACGGGCGCTGGCTCTGGTTAGCCGTCAGGGAGACACGCAGAGGAGAGGGCAGCAGGCACCCCGTTTACACCTGCTATTCAAATGCCATCTGTATGCGGACACGTTATCCGGCTAATAAACGATCCGGTCCTGCTTTTGTGTTTACACCTGGTGTTTTGAATGCGTTCTCGTCATGCATTCAGATCAGATCTCTGTCCTCCAAAGCAAAACCTGCTGTGAGTCATTTGAGGTGGCAGCACATCTGTAGGAATGGTTAATGTACATAAAGTTTTGGACCTTATTAGCATTAGCATAGGCTATTTATTTTTTTAGGTCTGCTTTGGGCAGCATTGAACACATCTCTACACCTATAGGCTGGGCGATTTGGACAAAATAAAATATCACAATATCTTTGACCAAAGACCTCAATATCGATACTGCGACAATATTGTAGGGATGATTATTGTTGCTTTCACAAAATATTGACACAATGAGGTTTTGGATAAATAATCATCAGTAATGTGGATATAATGACTGAGTGGGTAAAGACAAATAATAGAACAGCTAGAACAGTCTGGTAAGTTCAGAAAATGACATCACTTTACTGTAATGCAGCCTTTCAAAGACAACACTTATGTTATATCATGATATTATGATATCCAAAATCGAAGAGGATATCTAGTCGATATAATCGATAATCGATATAATATCAATATATTGCCCAGCCCTATGTACACCTCTTCCCACCCCCTTAATCATCTTTGTAGTGCATTGATCAGGCAGTGGGAGGAGTTGCATGTGTTTGGTCTATATGGATTTGTTTAGGTTATAGAAATAGCTGTTATATATTATTTCAGTCGCTATTTATAGTAGACACATAGGGCCCTATCGTCATACCAACGCTATCTGCTTTTAGTGCTTACGTGTCAGTTTTCACACTGTAACACGTGTCTTATGCTATCTTCCCTGCGTCTCATGCTCTCATCCGCCTTCCGCAAGTGACAATTTGCGCGCTGGGCTCGATACCATCCAGTTTGGCACCGGCGTCTGTGTGCTAAGGCAGCGGTGGGCGTGCCTCATGCTGTCTCTCTCTCTCTCTCTCTCTCTCTCTATCTCTCTCTCTCTCTCTCTCTCTCTCTCTCTCTCTCTCTCTCTCTCTCTCTCTCTCTCACTGATTCTTTCTTCCATAGATTGTATGAATTGATCCCTGCGGCCCTAAACCCTATCATGATTTTGTAGGCATAGTTTGGAGATGATGCTTCTCCATTTCTTCATTGCGTTATACACAACATGAGTCCTCTGTGCTTAAATTAAGTTACCAGTAGGTCCTGGTGATAGAGACAGATTCTGGTTGTTGTGTCTTGTTTAGGCTATCATTGTCTCAGCTGGTGATAGAGACAGATTCTCCTTGTTGTGTCTTGTGTAGGCTATCATTGTCTCAGCTGGTGATAGAGACAGATTCTGGTTGTTGTGTCTTGTGTAGGTTATTATTGTCTCAGCTGGTGATAGAGACAGATGCTGGTTGTTGTGTCTTGTGTAGGCTATAATTGTCTCAGCTGGTGATAGAGACAGATTCTGGTTGTTGTGTCTTGTGTAGGCTGTCTCAGCTGGAGAGGGAGATAGATTCTGCTTGTTGTGTCTTGTGTAGGCTGTCTCAGCTGGTGATAGAGACAGATTCTGCTTGTTGTGTCTTGTGTAGGCTATAATTGTCTCAGCTGGTGATAGAGACAGATGCTGGTTGTTGTGTCTTGTGTAGGCTATAATTGTCTCAGCTGGTGATAGAGACAGATGCTGGTTGTTGTGTCTTGTGTAGGCTATAATTGTCTCAGCTGATGATAGAGACAGATTCTGGTTGTTGTGTCTTGTGTAGGCTGTCTCAGCTGGAGAGGCAGACAGATTCTGGTTGTTGTGTCTTGTGTAGGCTGTCTCAGCTGGTGATAGAGACAGATTCTGCTTGTTGTGTCTTGTGTAGGCTGTCTCAGCTGGAGAGGGAGATATATACAGTACGCCGCCGTAAGCAGAAAGAAACTCCAGGGAGACTCCTCTTGAAGGCCACTAGAGTTAATAGAAATGCATTATACAATAAGAGGGATGAGCCAGGCGACGTCACAACATGTTTTCCAGCCAAACTCAATACACTTTAAAGATCATCTCTTAATTGAGGTGAGTTTCACGATACTTTTCTTCCATTTTTTGACACATCAAGGCAAAATTGATCTACTCTTTATAGCCTCAGCAGTAAACACACTTTCCTTTTTTATATAGGCCTATATAAAGAAGCCACCTGTGTGTCTGTGATGGTGACAGGCTTCAGTGAGGAACAGGTGCCATGTCCACATAAAACCTCTTTTCTTTTCTTTTCTTTCATGGAATGCTTTGGATACCAAAATAATCCCCAGAGCGCTTCCAAAGCGCACGGACACACAGCACAACTCACAGTTGGCGGACAGATAGTAGCTAACGTTAACTAACTAGCATAACAAGGCAAGCTAAGTCGTTCCCTGTTCACCCCCATGTTAAAATGCCCGTCTTTATAAGGCAATTTTTTATTTTCAACTTTCCTGACAACTGAACGGGGGGTGGATTTTTATATAACTCACCCGTTTAGAGTAAAATAGACGATAGAAATAACGATGTCTTGGGGCTGATTGACAGGTCGCTTGGCCAGTGATCGTGCAGCTTGCCGATCATGGACCAATAGCAGGCGGAGCTGCGTCTCTGATCTCGCGCTGTCTCGTGCGAGTTGCACAAGACCTCCAAGATGGCGACGGCCACACCCCCATGCTCTATAGGTTTCAAAACAGGAGTCCAAAAAGCAATGGGTGACGTCGTCCATGTTTGTTTTGTCTATGGTCTTTATCATAGAAAATGAATCGCAGGAAAACATTTTTCTCCTGGGCACGGCCCAGGAGAAAAACAACAACACAGCCGTGCATAGACGTGGGGAACAGTCAGTGGCAGAGGACCACCTCCCCTCCGTGAAACGGCCTTCTTGTAACGGCAGCAATTGCGCTATGATAAATGGAGTGGGGCAGTTGATGTTCCCTGTATGCTGCCTGCGTTCCTCAAGTCTCCCCGTTTGACATTCAGAACGGCCATTTCTCCACGCTGGCCCCATCTCCTCCCTCACTTCCTGCCACTGCTCCTGACCTGTGGTGATGGGACCATCTACAGATTGATGCACAAACACTGATTGATATCCAGGCGAGTAACCGGGACATCCCGCTCCCTTCATGGCTTCTTTCAGGTCATTGTTTACCTTATTAAAAACAGATTGGAGTATCTATTTCCTAGACTACTGCAGTGACATTTTAATCCTCTATTTTCCAGGGGGTTAGACTAAGTAATAGAAAATGCGAACATTACCGTATACTGCCAGGCAGCTTTTTTGGAAAAGCCTCACATCATTACTTTGTTAACAAGGTTGAAATAAACCTTAACCGAATAAAACACGCTCCCAACGCAGTGTGGCTGTTACAGAGTCCACATTGTTGTTTCATTTAGGCTATTCATGCTCTTTTATGCAAGATTTGTCAACTTGGCCAATTGCTATATGGAAACAGAGAGAGTGTACAAATGAAATGTACATTGTGTTCTGGCCTTGAGAAACTTTGCTCTTGCTATCACACCTTGTGTTCCAGGTTTTAAGCCAAAGATCAGTCAGTCAGTCTCATTCGAAAATATGTGATATTATAATATCACAGACATCATGAATTGATGTCAAATACAGGGCGTGCCGTTGTTACAACCTACCCCACCACCGGGGGGTGTTGTAACAACAACAGTGTAAGGAAGCGGAGAAAAATTAAGCTGTAATGAAAAATGTATGAAGAACAACGTGACTGTCACTGTGTGTGTGTGTGTGTGTGTGTGTGTGTGTGTGTGTGTGTGTGTGTGTGTGTCTGTCTGTCTGTCTGTCTGTGTGTCTGTGTGTCTGTCTGTCTGTGTGTGTGTGTGTGTGTGTGTGTGTGTGTGTGTGTCAAGTCAAGTCAAGTCAAATTTATTTATATAGCACCTTTCATACACAAAGGCAATTCAAGGTGCTTTACAAAAAAATAATTGAAAAAACAAGCAGCAAAGCAATGCATATATAAAAAACACAGCCGACAGTTTTAGTTAGAATATATACTCAAATTAACAAACATGAAACATTATTTCTGTTTTAAATAAGTTACAAGGCATTCTTCAGTCTTATTTTTGGTTGTTTGTTTGTTACATGTTGTGGGAATTTCAAAAATGCATCAAACATTTTGAGCTTTACCAGTTACAATCGGCTAACTTGGTTCTGCTCCAATTTGGTCTTGTTACAATGTGCCTAACATGGACCTTACTTTTGAACATAATGAGCTTTACCAGTTACAATCGGCTAACTTGGTCCTGCTGCAAAAGTGTGTGTGTGTGTGTGTGTGTGTGTGTGTGTGTGTGTGTGTGTGTGTGTGTGTGTGTGTGTGTGTGTGTGTGTGTGTGTGTGTGTGTGTGTGTGTGCGTGTGTGTACGTGCGTGCGTGTGTTTGGGTCTTGAAATGCACTGATCCTTTTCAACTGAACCGTTTTAACAGATCATAACTGCACATGCATGTATGGCTTGTCTTTTCAACAAAAAAACCCAACTGAAATCTCAATGAATTAAACTAAATATAATGTGGTGTTCCATCACATAACTGCTTAATAAACGAGTCACAATCAAATGAAATAAAAACTCAACAGTGTTGACTATCCGCCCACCCAGTCGGCCATTATATTTCCAGTTGTTGTAGAACGGTGGTTTGAGATTAGTATGGATGGAATGCATTAGATTTCACTTGAAAGACTACTGTTTAATCTAATACAAGATTTATCATTTTAACTACTTCAATGATATCAGTGTTCATCAAAATATGACCTCTTTTCCTTATTTCTTCTATAAAATCAGCATTTTTCTTTCCATAGCCATGAAACTGCACATGTAGGATTAGGCAGGAAGTGGCTTAACACTGAAATGACCAGATGACTCCTATCTTATCCCTCATTGGTCAAATTACACATTTGATGAATGAGGCATAAGATGATGTTACAACTCAACTCTCTCCTTATTACAACCATACGCAGTCTCCCTATACTACATGAGTGATTTAAATAAGTGTTGGAGATGAGGTTATGTATTAAGCCTTCTGATTGGCTACCATACCCCTACACTCTAATAAAAAAGGGACATAGGGTACATGACTGTAATGTTCCTCATGGTACAACTTAAATTCTGTATGGAAGAAATAAGCAGAAGTAGATTGAGTGTAGCAGCTTGAAATGCCGTGCCGCAACAAGTTCCGATACGCAAATGTTACGCACAGCCATTACTTAGCCTTCCAAAAAGGGCATACAATTACCATTGTGTTTTAACCCATTGATACCTGATGCAGCATTTGTGTGTGTATCCCTTTAAGACCGCAAACCGGGTCTTAAAGGGATACACACACAAATGTGAGATATACACGCAAATGCTGCATCAGGTATCAATGGGTTAACATGCTGTGTAGCATCATATCATTCTCTTTTGGCATCCTTTACACACCCAACATAGTGCAGACTGCATATTGTTGATGGCAGGTGTCAATCACTGTCCTTATTCGCTCTTGTGAGAGCGATCCTTAAACGTGCATCAATGCCTGGTTCTGTTCTGGGCTCAGTGGCGGTCGGTCAGTGGCCACGGGCCTTTGTCTGGGCTGGCAGCTGGCCCGGGCCAGCAGAGCACTGTTTTATGTATTATCATATTATTGATTTCAAAGTACTTGGCTTCCCCCTCGCTCTGGCCGTCCGTCCCACAGACTGTGCCAGCCTCCTCCTCCCACTCAGCGCTGCCTGCTGTCCCCACAGGAGGGTTCAGCACCAGTGTGCACTGTACCACACAGCCACGCTTCCACCGATCCCTGTCCCTGTCCCACGCTGTGCCCTGACCCACCACCCCCGAGTGTTGCTCCAGAGGAAGTGACACTTGCAGCTCTGAAGGGCCCCTCCTTACTCAGGGGTATGCTATGAATATCATGTGTTCTTTCAACTGATGCATGCATATGGGAAGAAGTTACTTATGCGCCACAGGAACTGCTTCACTTAGACAGTTCTACCTTCAAACTAAGGTAGGATTAAAATTATTGTTAGGCTATCATCATTATTATTATCCACACATGGTATCCATGCTTTTGTTTAAAGTCATTTTGTTAAGGACAAGGAAAAGGCTACACAGCCTGGTTACCTACATGCATTATAGGCCTATACATGACAACATGACAACATCAGTTGACTGGGAACATCTTAACACATTCAGTGCCAAGGACGTCTGTGGACGTCCTAAAAAAAAGTAACGAGGAGTGCCAAGGACGTCTGTGGACGTCCTAAAATCATAATTCATATTATTCCATAATTCTGCTGTTTAAGGTCGTACCTAGCCAGTGAGCATGAATCCCTTCAAGGGATCACACGGCGCCACCTTAAACATCGTCACAGGAGCTGCTCCACCCACCTCAGATCCTTTACTTTGTACAGGAGACAGCGGAGAAAGTGGAAACCGATGCATGCTTTCTGCCAGCGCCGTATATATTGCTCTGCCTACAGCGGAGAGTGGGCTCGGCTGCATCCGCGCTCACAACTGAGCTCTTATGCTTCTATCTATCTCCACACGATTTCCTAGAAAGCCAGCATCCGAAGGCGAACGGCCAAGCCTTTTCGTTCAGTCGCGTTTGCCAGCGCGCATCATTTCCTTGACGGGCGCTGGGATCTGTCCGGGGCAAAAACGAGAAAACAAACTCTGTGCGTGTGGGAGGAGCCCGCAGCTCAGAGGTGGAGAGGGGAGAGGGGGGAGGGGGGGGGTGGGGGGGGGGGGGGGGGGAGAGGGGTGTGTGACACACACAGGCTGCACAGAAACCACACCACACGCCACCACATCAGAAAACACCAGCCAGAGTCAGTGAATGTGCTCGAAATTAGAGTGCAAAAGGTATTCATAAAAGGGCCTATATCTTGGAAAATAAAAAAAAACGACAGAAAACCCTTGAAAGTGCACTTTTTTGAGAGGCTGTAATTTCATAATGGAACTGTCTAGAAACAAAATTTCTTCTTTGGAAGAAGCAGGAGTGTTCAATGTTTCATTAAAGTCCAGCCCCGTTAATATAGCCATAATAGAAAAAATTCTATAGCTGTTTTCAACTGAATGGAAGTGAATCTGGCACAGGCTCCAGACAATTTTACTGAAGCGCTGTGGCACTGAATGTGTTAACATGCTGCTTCCTCCATGCATTCTTGCCATTGCACTTCCGCCATGGTAGAGCTAGTGGTGCAATGCCAGTTAGCATCGATGCACACTGGCTTCTGTGGTGCCCTTCCCCTCCCCGCTAACCGGTTTGGTATGTCCTTCCCCTCCCTGCTAACTGGTTTGGTATGCCCTTCCCCTCCCCGCTAACGGGTTTGGTATGCCCTTCTCCTCCCCGCTAACTGGTTTGGTATGCCCTTCCCCTCCTTTTTCCCTCTGCCTGCAACACCACGCTAGCCGGAGCAAACTTGCATTTGTCTATACGAAATGACAAACATGGATTTATTGGATTTAAGCTGGTCTCAACGCAAATCAACTAAACTTTGAGGAAAGCGAGGTCCGGGGAGCCCCCACCCTCTGCCCAGACGGATTTTCGCCGCGGGGTACGGGAAGACAGCAGCGATTGACCCAAGGCTGTGACGTCATGAAAATTGAGATGGGCGGTCAGTGAATTTGAACTGTGAAAAATGGATTATACCTGGATTATATCACGGAAATTTCCACTGATCTGCATAAGGAATGAACTTATGTTGGGATTCCAGAGACTTAAGACCTGTTCTGTTTGGTCTGTGTGACCTGATAGGAATTCAGGCAACCAAAACATTTTCATCCTAATCTGGACTCGGAGCTGCCAAGGACGCAGCCGAAAAATTCCTCTCCTGATATCTACGAATGCTACTGCGCTCATCCACCCTCCACCCTCCCCCTGACACCTGTTGGACTCGAGGCCGTCACCATAGCGACCAGCTATGTTTCGCTCACCATCCGGGAAGACGACTCCCCCTATCAGGCTCACTAGCACACACAAGGACAATTGGACATTCACAGACTCTCAAACACACATGCACACACACACACACACCACCCCCCCCCCCACCCCCTCACCCACCCCATGCCGCCTTGTTCCAGCCTGGCTCTTGCAATCTTTCCTCCACGCTTCATCCTCACCCCCCCCCTCCTTCCCTCGTTCTCATCTGAATGGGGCCATATAGATGGAGGCTGCTATGAGCGATAGCATAGCCCCCAGTCCTGTGTGAGCGAGCTTCTCCCCCCCCCTCCCACTGCTAAACCCCCGTTCCGCAAACCCACTCCTTCCCCCCCCTAGTATTTCTTGTTTCTCTGTGTATGTTAAGTCCTTACATATAACAACAAATGTTTATGTATTGTATAATAGTCAAGTGTGCCATTATTCCTATTCAAATCTAGTAATAATGTTAAAAATAGTCTTAATTTGAGTATAGAAGGTGATATCCATTTGTGTGTTTTTTTTTTTTGTCCCTCTGTTGTTTGTAGAGGACCGCAATGGAAATAAGCCAATGGCTTTATTGTGTTTTTATCCTCGGTGATTGTCTGTGTTTTCCCTGTATTGTTGACATTCACCCAATAAATCAATCAATCCAAAAAAAAAAACCCAGTTTGGTATGTCCTTCCCATCCCTGCTAACCGGTTTGGTATGCCCTTCCCCTCCCCGCTAACGGGTTTGGTATGCCCTTCTCCTCCCCGATAACTGGTTTGGTATGCCCTTCCCCTCCCTGCTAACCAGTTTGGTATGCCCTTCTCCCCCCCGCTAACTGGTTTGGTATGCCCTTCCCCTCCCCGCTAACGGGTTTGGTATGCCCTTCTCCTCCCTGCTAACCAGTTTGGTATGCCCTTCAATATGGCAAACGCTTCACATGAATGTGTAAACGGAGGCAGAGTGGATAGGGTGAGGGAGTAACATGAATGTGTAAACGGAGGCAGAGTGGATAGAGTGAGGGAGTAGGGGATTTATTGAGACAGAGCCCTTATCACTCCACTGGATGGCCTCACTCAAGTCCTCGTTCAGTCAGCAGCCGAGCACTTTGGAGAGTGACAGTTCTGAGAGCAACATAGTGTTATTTTCTTCAAGAAGAAAATCAGGCTTAGAGGCCCAACCACAGGCTACACAATCTGTAACCACACATAGTAGTGTTTCTTTTTCATTTTCAACTGTTTCTTGACTCAGTAAAGTTGAGTAAACCTCTGATCACATTATTTAAAAGTTGCTTAACTCATTGAGTGCCATGGACGTCCTTCGACGTCCAATTAAATAGTGACGTAGAGTGCCACGGACGTCCTTCGACGTCCAATGCGTTTTTTGACGGTGGGACGTCGATCAAAGCCTTCCGCAGCTCCTGTACAACTATAGTAGCTATTGGAGGTCTATAACCTATTTTACAGAACCCTTAGGTGGCGACAGTGCTCTCCAGATTACAGAAATGTCAGGAATACACAGCCTGAAATAGCCTTGATGAAAGAGAACCCGCTCATGCTGCAGTCCAGAGCCATGTAGATTGTTCTGGCTGCAACTGACGGTGCGTGCGAACACAGTCAATCCGCGCACACAACTGAGTCCTTCTGCCTCTGTCTGTCTGTCAGCATAGTTTCTCCACATGATTAGCCGCTAGAAAAGCAGCAGCGCGACACTGAAAAGCCAAACCTTTCACTGCAGTCCGCGTGTGGCTTCTCCATGTTGCGCTGCCTGGGAGGCGGCGCTTCCCAGGCTTCCTAGACGCTTGGTGCGAGGCTGTGTGTTACTAGTGTGGGGAGGAGTTTTCAGCTGAGGGGGGGGAGGGGGGGTGGGGCACGCAGGGCAGGACACAACTACACCACATCACTACATCAGAAAATATTACCGTATCTAGAGTCAGTGAATGTGCTTGAAATGCTGCATTTCACAAAAGGCTGAATATCTCAGCTTATAATTTGAAATGCCTGAAAACGCTGAAAACAACCTATCTTCTCCGGCTCATAACTAAAGAACGGAAAATGGTATCAATAAACTTTTTTTTGCTGATGATACAATAGAGTCTCCTTGTTCTTTTTGCGTGTTCGGTGTTTACATAGTAATATCACACAATATTCTGTGGGCCTCGAGAAATCACTGAAAACGCTCTGAAAACTCTGGCACTGGGAGCGTCCGTTCTCCAAAAGTGGCTGGCACTCAATGAGTTAATAAAAACTACAAGAAGGAAAAAAAGTTATATCAAAAGTCATCAGAATAAAACATGCAAGCAAGTACTGTAACCTCTCACTCTAAGCCTGGTGAAGCCTTTTCAAGAGCTATAAAGGCAGCAGATCACAACACAAATAGCTTCATTAGCCACCTCGTTTTTATTGAGGGGAGTGAGCTTCTACTTTACAAGTGTAGTAAACATCTTTTTGCCTCCTGGCACCTAATTAGTGCTTACCCAAGCAAAGAACATAGAGGGACCCACACATCCAACAATTTGGGGAGAAATCCCGGCACAAACAACACAAAACTCCAAATATCACAAAAACATTTTTTACACTTGCGGGAGGTGGCAAAGTTGGTGTATTGATAAAAGGTAAGTGCGATTTAGTGCCGTGGAAACGGATGAAGCGAATCTTGTGTTGTCTGGTTAAGCAAACCATCAGGTAACCAAACTCCATTTAAAAAATACATTTTATGGTGTAGCTTTGTGGATAATCAAGAAACGTTAAGTTTACAGGCAGCTTGCATGCAAGACAATGGCACGAATCTGCCACACGTCTGCCTAATATTCACATAATAGTGGATGGAAACGTGCATAATTTTGCATTTTCTTTTGTCGATTTTCTGGAAATTCTGCTCAAATCTGCGATACATTGTGATGGAAACCCAACCCGTTGATCCCTCAGCCCTATGTTCCCTCTGATCAGTACCTAACACGATATTTATTTTCCCAGGATGGCGAAGACATGACCTGCCCTACTCTGTCTCTGATTGGCTTACGCTGATATTTTACCCTATAACCTTAACTAATCATCGCCTTTCATTCCTAAACCTAACCAAACATCACTCCCCATGCCTAAACCCAATCAGAGGCAGAGGGTGGGTCATGCCTTCGCCATCCTGGGAAAATATTTTTTGCATACCTAAACCCTGATGCTGAGGGAACATAGGGGTGAGGGAACATAGGGCTGAGGGAACATAGGGCTGAGAGAACATAGGGCTGAGGGAACATAGAGCAGAGGGAACATAGGGCTGAGGGAACATAGTGTTGAGGGAACATAGTGTTGAGGGAACATAGTGTTGAGGGAACATAGGGCAGAGGGAACATAGGGCTGAGGGAACATAGGGCTGAGGGAACATAGGGCTGAGGGAACATAGGGGTGAGGGAACATAGGGCTGAGGGAACATAGGGCTGAGGGAACATAGAGCTGAGGGAACATAGGGGTGAGGGAACATAGGGCTGAGGGAACATAGGGCTGAGGGAACATAGGGGTGAGGGAACATAGGGCTGAGGGAACATAGGGCAGAGGGAACATAGGGCAGAAGGAACATAGGGATGAGGGAACATAGTGTTGAGGGAGCAGAGGGAACATAGGGCTGAGGGAACATAGGGCTGAGGGAACATAGGGCTGAGGGAACATAGTGTTGAGGGAACATAGAGCTGAGGGAACATAGAGCTGAGGGAACATAGGGCAGAGGGAACATAGGGCTGAGGGAACATAGGGCAGAGGGAACATAGGGCAGAGGGAACATAGGGGTGAGGGAACATAGGGCTGAGGGGACATAGGGCAGAGGGAACATAGGGCTGAGGGAACATAGGGCAGAGGGAACATAGGGCTTAGGGAACATAGGGCAGAGGGAACATAGGGGTGAGGGAACATAGGGCTGAGGGGACATAGGGCAGAGGGAACATAGGGCTGAGGGAACATAGGGATGGTCCCCATCTGACCAACTCTCTGTGGGAAGTTTGGCTGCATTTCCTTCTTGGCTCCAACTCCTCCCTCCGATGTTGCGATAATTCGACGTGCCTAAGGCCCTCCAGAATGAGGAGCTGCTGATGGGGGTTTCTCATGATTGCTATCCACTTTTGCAGCATGGGCTTGTGGGAGGACGGTGGCACAACGGAGGGCCGCTGACACGCTCGAAGCTGTCATTAAACAGTCAATCACTCTGATTGAAAAACGCATCAGCTCCCAGCACCCCGTTTACAAAAGAAGACCTGCTCCACAGGCACAGATTGTGTTCTTCAGCAGCATAAATCCACTCCTGAGCTCAGCTGTGCTGCTGTATAGGCCTACAGTTACAAATCATCACCTGAGATGTTGCTGTGTAGGCCTACAGTTACAAATCATCACCTGAGATGTCTTCGGAGAGAACAATCTTCGCCACAAAATTCATTCATCCCCGTGTTTGTCACCATTGGACTTTGACAAGTCGTTTGAGGCTGAGAGTGATTCAGCAGTACTACTAATAATATTGCTTTTATTTGTGTAGCACGTTTTGGGCAGCAAATAATTTCTTTACACTCATACAAAGAGAGAGAATGATTATTTCAAGCACAAAAATATAATGCATTTTTTTCTGTATTATTGTTATATGACTAGTAAATGTTGCATATTAGGGGTGCTGGTAGAAAATAATGTCTTTATTTTGATGCAAATTACAATTAAAGTGCATTTTATTCCTATTTACAAACAGTTTAACAAAGTTTGTACATAACACAGTTGTTAAAGTAAATGGGGGTAAATGTACACATTTCCTGGTGGTTAATGTGTAGATGTCTTTGTAAAGGTAGCCACATACAAACAGGGCATTTATAAACAGATTGGAAATTCATTGACTTTAGCCTACTAATGTTTCATGGAGGCAGAAATAAACTCATTGTTGAGTTAAACCTCAATGGAGCCAAAGGACCACAGGTTTTGTGATTTTGCATAGCCACATAGGCTCAATCTGGGCCCCCAGAGTCTATCACTATGTCACCTAATAAGACTCTGGGACAGATATAGAGATTAGTCGAAATGTCGTCCGAAAACTATCGAGTGCATCAATCGGACTTTAGGGCACACGGAAGCGGAAGTCTTGGCACCGACGTCCCAGAGTCTATTGAGTAATGAGTCATCAGACTGATAGACTCTGGGTTCCCAGATTGTATGTGGCTCAACATATAGAGGTCTAGAGAAATGTAAACAGATTGTATGTGGCTCAACAGATAGAGGTCTAGAGAAATGTAAACAGATTGTATGTGGCTCAACAGATAGAGGTCTAGAGAAATGTAAACAGGGCAAAAGAAAAATGGCAGCAATGCCATGGGATGTTGTCATCATTCAAACCAGTCATATTTCATTAGGGGAAGGAACTACAAGGACTAGACAGGTAGCAAAACAAAACTTTTGGCAAGGTGCAAACATCATCTATTTTAATAGCTAGCGTTGTCGTCATAATGATGAAAACGTGATGGAAACCCAGGCAATAAAAAACAAACAAATCAGAAATGCTGTTTCCAGAGACTTGTGATCCTTTTTCAAACTCAGAGCCGACCAATCAGTGGTGCCTTTGTGTCAAAGTGATCTCTGTCAGTCACCTCTGCACATGCCCCAGTTCTGGAGGTGGAAGAGGCGAATGACATCGATGCGAGGCTCTTTCACATTCCTTGCGTCACCTGCTGATCAATCAATCGTACATCACATGTCCGTGACTGTGCATCATCTGTGCCCTCCACAGCACTGCAGCGACACTGTACATCTGAAGGTTCTCCACAGCACTACAGCTACACTGTACATCTGAAGGTTCTCCACAGCACTACAGCTACACTGTACATCTGAAGGTTCTCCACAGCACTACAGCGACACTGTACATCTGAAGGTTCTCCACAGCACTACAGCTACACTGTACATCTGAAGGTTCTCCACATCACTACAGCGACACTGCACATCTGAAGGTTCTCCACAGCACTACAGCGACACTGCACACCTGAAGGTTTTTCCACAGCACTACAGCTACACTGTACATCTGAAGGTTCTCCACAGCACTACAGCTACACTGTACATCTGAAGGTTCTCCACATCACTACAGCGACACTGCACATCTGAAGATTCTCCACAGCACTACAGCGACACTGTGCATCTGAAGGTTCTCCACAGCACTACAGCGACACTGTACATCTGAAGGTTCTCCACAGCACTACAGCTACACTATACATCTGAAAGTTCTCCACAGCACTACAGCAACACTGTACATCTGAAGGTTCTCCACAGCACTACAGCTACACTGTACATCTGAAGGTTCTCCACAGCACTACAGCGACACTGTACATCTGAAGGTTCTCCACATCACTACAGCTACACTGTACATCTGAAGGTTCTTTGAAGAAAAACATTAATTAGATTACTATAACAATTTCACAATGCTTTGACAAGGTGCTTCAAGGGGGTCATAATCTTTACTGTATATCAAGGACTTCGCCTTTGAAAGCCCAGAAATCTCTAAGCTCACTATTTCTCAAATGACTGAAAGCGAACAGATCATAGCTTATTCTGTCAGTTACTGATATTTGTGACGTTCTTTATACTGAGTACTTAACAAAACGTTCTATAGGGCCATTAGTCAAAAATATGACAAAGGATTTTATTTTTACCTCATGAAAGATCCTATTCTCTTTAGTCACTTTAATTTATCCACATTATACTCTGTGGGATAAAAATGGATGAGGCAATCAAGGTGTTTCTATGAACCCCTTGTCTGGCTTTTCAAGACTTTCAATTGCCACTAAGTTACTCATTTAGTGAATCATTTTAGTGGGAATATCTGAAAAGATATATTACATATTTCCCATTTACATAATATACTCTGTCTGCCGTAGGCTCTGGAATTTACATTTTTCAGAGTGGACCTACATGCTGAGATTGTAAGTGGAGGTTATTGCGGCAAAAGTATTAGTATGTCCAACACACCTTTTCCTTCGAGTCTCTCCTCCCATCGACTGCACACGACCTGCTTACTCTCCCTCAGCTCCTGCCTCCATAACCCTAACCCTTACTCTCCTTCATCTCTTTTTTCTTTCAGCTCATTTATTGATTACTCCTGTATCCCTGGATATCTCCAGATACCCTTAAGGTCCAGACTGCAGCACTTTGATAATGTCCAGTTACATACATGTTATACGCATAATTTCTGTCATTGTATGCATGTGTGCTATAAAAAAGATTTAAACCGTAACATATGTATGCCATCTGGTCGACGATACAAAGACCGACTAGCCCGGGGGGAAAAAACACAGCCTACAAAAAAGCTTTCATGAATTCTGCAATCACGCCTCTAAACAATTAAAAAGAGCCTTTATGACCTTTTTTTTTCTTTTTTTTTGCCAATATTTTATTTTTCAATTTTTCAGAACATAAAAAACAGGCTCAGACACAGAAAAGAAAAACAAAGAAAAAACATACATATATTATCAACATTCCAATGTTACAACATGGTGCTACTAGCCGAGTAAGATGTTTATGTGCTTGTAAGAGATGTGTAGTGGGATCCCACCCAAGGGCTCTATGTGAAATCAGCTGGGCGAGTTACTTGTCACTTTTAACCTCGTCCAAGTAGGCCAGAAACGGGTCCCAGATAGTTGAGAATTTCTTAAGTGAGTTGGTCATCAGGAACCTGAGTCTCTCCATGCGTATAACCTGTCAGGATCGGTGTTAGACATGTGGATCTATTCGCGGGTAGTTGATGGCCAAGGCGAACTTGGTAACTGAAGTCTTGAGAAGCTGGGGTGTTGTGGAACTTGATAGCTGAGTCTGCACTTGTTCGAGGTTGGGGAACGGTTGCAGAGATTGAAGTGATCCTTGATGTGAGTTTGGATTTATGAATCACTCGCCAGGACCTGCAGGAACAGGCCCTTATAGATCCGAATATGACATCACCTGTGTTATGACATCACCAGCGAAAGGCATGAAAGACACTTATGAATCATGACATCATCAGTGATCGATGACATCATAGTAGGAATGACGACGTCAAAGTAGGAATGATGACGTCATCCTAACAGTACCCTCCCCTCAACGGACGCCACCTGGCGTCCAATGAGGCCATCAAGGATGGCATCTGGGAGACAAAAAATCTGCAGGTTCTGGTGGAGGTGCTCTTCCGCAGGTGGTTAGACGCAGGTGGTTAGGCCCCAAAGGGGGTGTAGGAGAGTGAGGTGCTCTTCAGCAGGTGGTTAGATGCAGGTGGTTAGACCCCAAAGGGGGTGTAAGAGAGTGAGGTGCTCTTCAGCAGGTGGTTAGATGCAGGTGGTCAGACCCCAAAGGGGGTGTAGGACAGTGGAGGTGCTCCTCCCTAATACTGGATATCGAAGCCATAGATGGACCGATACGTAGACAGAACTTCCACCGGGTCCGGTGGATCCTCTGGGGCCGGCCATCCCCCGGGGCACGATCCAAACATGGGAGGCTGGAGACCATCAAAAGGGTCAAATGCCGCCGTCTCCGAAGGCAGAGCCACAGGGGGATCTGACTCAGCGAGGCCTGCCCTCCCGACCTGTAGTTTGGGGAGGTCACCCACCGTCTCCTCCTTTAAACGCCTCTTATTTCTTCTTGCTCTTAACCGAGGGCTGACGACACTACGGGGACCTCCCAGCATGAAGCTGGAACCTACGTGTGGGTCAAGGACAGGAATTGGCTGCTGCTGGGGTACGGGTTCAGACTCGGCGAGGGGAAGGTCCACAGGTTGTGCCTCAGGTACGGGTTCAGACTCGGCGAGGGGCAGGTCCACAGGTTGTGCCTCAGGGCCAGCAGACTCGGAGGCCCCCTGCGGGGGGACGGAGCCGATCTGCAGGCAGCGATTGAACTTCCCAATGAGACGATCAACAGTCCTCTCCAACTCCTTAACCCTCTTGGAGACACACTGCCACTCCTGGGTCACGTGAACGCTGCCCAACCGTATGGGTTTTGGGGTTGGACTCTTAGAGCCTTGATCCACTGAGAGTACCACGGGCCGGCGAGCGGTGGGACCACTTACTGGGCGCCGGGAGCAGGAGGAGAGGTAATGCCCGGCTCGACCACAGTACAGGCAGCTCCGGGTGTCCAAACGGCGCTGCCTCTCCTCTGGTGTGATGCGAACCCTGCCGGTCAGATCACGGTACAGATGGCTGCTGGGACTCAAATGTGGCTGCCCCTGCTCAGAGATGGCGCGAACTCCCCCCCAGAATATGCGCTTAGCAGCTGGAGGCGGCCGAGAGGCAGAGCTAGAAGCAACGGCCGCTGTGGCCGGGGGGGTAGCAGGTCTGGAAACCTCCGGAACGACGGTGCGCTCGGAAGCTGGGGCAGGAGGGGCAGAAGGCTGCGGAATGACACCCTGGGGGCCTAGCCCTTCGAGACGATCTAGCCGGCCAATCAAGAGGGCCTGCCGATCAGCGGCTTCGGAAGCCAGAGCCTGGATTACTCTTTCCTGCTGGGCAATCAGCTCAAGTATTGTTTCAAACCCCTGTCGGGTGGCCGAAGGCAGGTCTCGCACCCACCAAGGGTCTTCCTCCTTGATCGGTGGAAATCTATCCGCTAAATCCATTTCTGAGTGATTCATACTGATCACTGGATCGGTGTTAGACATGTGGATCTATTCGCGGGTAGTTGATGGCCAAGGCGAACTTGGTAAGTGAAGTCTTGAGAAGCTGGGGTGTTGTGGAACTTGATAGCTGAGTCTGCACTTGTTCGAGGTTGGGGAACGGTTGCAGAGATTGAAGTGATCCTTGATGTGAGTTTGGATTTATGAATCACTCACCAGGACCTGCAGGAACAGGCCCTTATAGATCCGAATATGACATCACCTGTGTTATGACATCACCAGCGAAAGGCATGAAAGACACTTATGAATCATGACATCATCAGTGATCGATGACATCATAGTAGGAATGACGACGTCAAAGTAGGAATGATGACGTCATCCTATGCCATCTGGTCGACGATACAAAGACCGACTAGCCCGGGGGGAAAAAACACAGCCTACAAAAAAGCTTTCATGAATTCTGCAATCACGCCTCTAAACAATTAAAAAGAGCCTTTATGACCTTTTTTTTTCTTTTTTTTGCCAATATTTTATTTTTCAATTTTTCAGAACATAAAAAACAGGCTCAGACACAGAAAAGAAAAACAAAGAAAAAACATACATATATTATCAACATTCCAATGTTACAACATGGTGCTACTAGCCGAGTAAGATGTTTATGTGCTTGTAAGAGATGGGTAGTGGGATCCCACCCAAGGGCTCTATGTGAAATCAGCTGGGCGAGTTACTTGTCACTTTTAACCTCATCCAAGTAGGCCAGAAACGGTTCCCAGATAGTTGAGAATTTCTTAAGTGAGTTGGTCCTCAGGAACCTGAGTCTCTCCATGCGTATAACCGAGACCATGTCCGTCAGCCACAGCTGAAAAGAAGGTGGGGAGGGGGACTTACACTCCTTCAGAATAAGTCTCTTGGCGACAGTCGTCCCCTGAGTCAGAGACTGTTGCACAGCCGTAGGGAGGAGCAGAGAGGATTCCGAGCAGCCAAAGATGGCGAGTTCCGCCTCTGGCTGAAGGGTTACTTTATAGGCCTTAGAGTACCAAGCAAATATTTTGGCCCAGAATCTGGATAATGAAGGGCAAAACAAAAAAGCATGGGACAGTAGCCTCTAACACCTGACACCTATCACATAGTGGTGAGACAGAAGGGTAGATCTTGTGCAACCTGGACTTGGAATAATGAAGACGGTGAGTAACTTTAAATTGGATCAGCTGGTGTCTACTGTTAATTGAGCAGAGTTGGACCACAGCCAGACTCCTGTCCCATATCATTTCAGACAAATCAACATCGACACGCCAGATATAGGACAGAATTACAGTATGGAGTCCAGTTTTTTTTAAAGACGATGTAAGGAAAATGGGAAGGTTTTGACACAGATAGAGGAACCTGGGAAGTGAAACCATCTTAACCGAGTTTATACGGCCAATCATGGACAAGGGGAGGATTTCCCAGTTTTCTATACATTGTTTAAGTCTCATCAAAATTCAACTCAAATATCGGACCCCTGGGTATGGTCATGATTCTTCCTTTTATTATCTGTCCACGCAATACTTTTTTGAAACAAAGCGGAGCTACAGTATGTCTTCACACATTCTCCCTTACTGGACATGATAATGCTTAATGTGTCTGCAGACACGACACATCAGCTGTTTGTTGACACTGCTTACAGGCAGAGGAGAAGAGAGGCGAGAAACTCACACGTCCATTTTTCTCCTAGTCAGTTTGCAGCGCTGACATCAAAAGCAAAGGTAGGCCCGTAGTCATAAATCACACAGCACAATAACAGGGACATTTTGGACCGGTCCATCATTGGCTGTGTTTTGTTTTCTCATTGCATCTTGGCAAATTGCTGTTATTAATGGGAGAAAAGCATAGTTTGCAGCCCTCATTAGATGTTGTTCCAACAGAACCTCTGATGGATGAAGACAAGCCGGGGGCCTAGTCTGCCTCTATACAGCCAGCTAATATGAGCCAATTAAATGGCATGCACTCTCCAGCCACTCCACACTGGCTTATGTGTGCTCACAATGATAACTGACTCTCCTGCTTCGCCGCACAAACGATTTTACTTTCAAGACTTACACACAGACACAGCAGTGTATACGCTCATTTTTACTGGTCACTTTTCCAACGATAATACAATATGTTGTTGGTTTCGAGGAGGAGCTGAACCTTGTCTTTGGAATCTTTTAAAACGTCATCACCTGACCACCACGTGTTTACAGAAATCCAGGGGCGGAGCGACCCTATCAGCCCAGAGGGGGCGAAGCTTGTAGGGGGGCCACCACGAAGAAAAATGTGCCTGTTTTTGCATGTTTGAATCTGTTTTAGCCATATTTAGTGGAATATCTCATTTTAAACACACCAATGTTATTGTCTATTGATTGAATTCCTCTCACACTCACACCATTGACTTTATTAAATAAAGTCATTTTAAGTCACAACTGTAAAATAGCTGATAGCCCCTATATCCGAAAACACAATTTTTCACTCATTGAGCCAAGTAATATTATGTCCAAGAAAGCTTGTTCTGAAGAAGAAAAAGAAAAACACAAGTTGCCAGCCAGGCCTCTTCAGATGTTTCAGCACCGAGGCACAGCTGTCTGCCCCTGTCTCCCTCGCTCTCTCACACACAGACACGGCGCGGAATGCATAATCGGGCACGTCGGGCTGATGCCCGGTGGCCTGGCCTGGCCTGGCCTGCAAACATTTTTGATGGGGGCCCACTGTGACGAGTGGGCCCGGGGCGGGCGCACCCTCTGCCCCGGTGTACCCTCCGCCGCTGCATAAATCTATCTACTATGGGCTGGAATTGGAGGCAGTCTCAGCACAGGCTCTGCTGTACTTGTTGTTTCACAGCACTTTATCTGTCCAGAGTGTTTGGCTTCTGAAGGTAATATCAGCCTTTCAGAACTTCTGATTCATGCAGAGTGAATGTATCAGGTCAGCTTCCTCTGAATGCAGCTAGGGCTTATAACACAGGAAGGATCGATATTGTGCTGTGCTAGCATCCAAACAGAATGCAAGCCTCGCTGTTGAATTTAAGCCCAGTGAAATCTAAAGTGTGCCAGACATATCTTGTTGGAGCTTACAGGATACAGTATATCCAGCCCGACACTTAAGACATATTTTTCAAAATATAACTCAAAAAGTTACATATCAAGTAAATAAAAACCCAATACTCGGTCTTTGTACATGTATATACATAAAAAGACTGCTTTATAATTTGTAGATTTCTCTTTTCATTGATGGAGAGCAGTGTTGGGAAGTAACGAGTTACTAGTTACTCGTTACTGTAATAATATTACTTTTTCCAAGTAACGAGTAGTGTAACGAATTACTATAGAATATAAGTAATAATATTACAGTTACTTCAAGATAAACGAGCTCGTTACGTTAGTCGTTACATCTTTTGTTGAGTCCATTCTGTGATGCCGCTGCGCTGCAAAACGACACGCAGTCGGCATTCACTGATCACAAGCAGCATGGCTTTTAACGCTCCCAAAACAAGGTGACGTCACCGCAGAGCCCATTCAGAGCACCAACAGGCAGGCAGGCACACCTGACACCTCCCTCTCTGTCCTGCTGAGCCGAGGAGGAAAATCCGTGGCTGCGGATATATTCCCATGACTTTGTTTTTGTCGGGAAGAAAGGTGACACGATTGAACATCAAAGTCAAATGTAAACGGTGTCCAGGACAGGTAGGCTACTAACACTCTTTCCACTGTGAAAAACACGAGCTCAAACTTCCTAACGTTAACGTTACGAGACGAGAGGACAGCACAACAGAAACCGGAAAACTGTTAAAATACAGAGATAACGTAAAAACTCACAAGCTGGTGGACATCAAACATTGCTGTTATTATTGTCAGGTTAATGTTAATGTTGCAGAGCTAACGTTATTTGTGACACAAACTTGTTAAGCAAAGATGTAGCCTATACATATTGAGTTTGCATTGGCAGTGCATACTGCATTCTATAAAAACAGAAGCTGTTTAAAAGATTGCATCTTGTCAGTCATCACTTTGAGCCAGGTGTGCTCTTCATCAAGCATCTCTGTAGGAAGCTGTGCTCTGGCAAAGCGATTAGTTTAAATGGAACGGCACATAATAGACCTAGTTCACACATTCGCACCGCAAAGTCTGCATTTTGATGAGAAAAACGCTATGGGCCTTTTTCACAACGGCCATTTGTGTCTAGAAGACAGAGTATACACAGGTGCAACCAACTAACTAATTAAGGCTCCAGCACTGGAACACCTAAATGGACTGGAAGTTGGAAGCCCTAATTAACATCTTGGTGCACCTGTGTTACCTCCTGCCTTTTAGACACAAAATCGCTGCAGTGAAAAAGGCCTATTGCCATTTGTGTGGAATGTAACGGAAAAGTAATATAACGAGTATCTAACGAATTACTTTTGGCATGGAGTAATAAGTAAAGTAATAATATTACTTTTGAAAATAGTAACGAGTAATATGTAATATATTACTTTTTTAGTAATGAGTGCCCAACACTGATGGAGAGGGTGAAGTGTACTTAACGACTTTCATCGTCCATACAGCATCGCTACCTGTAGAGTCACTGGCTATTTTCAAGCTGTTAACAGCAGTAAACATTACAGACCTAGCACTCAAATTCTTTGCCTTGCCTCCGAGGTACCTCCGAGGCGCCCGGCGCTCCACGGGCGTGAGAGCACGACGTGCAGTCAACCAGCAGGGGGCACTCTGAGTTGAGCGGTTGAATGCCATTACTGACTTCACACCGCGCTCCCACGGCCGTGCGGCACCGGCACCTCAGAGATACCTCAGAGGCAAAGCAAAGAAATGTATCGCTGTAAGCAAAACAGCACTCTTAGCATTAAACGGTTGCATGTAGTAACCACGATAATAATTATGCTGTACATTTTTCTTTGAATTGACGGAAGGAAACATCTCGATCGGTTCGATACAATAATAACCTGCCTCACTGGAGTTTGCCTTATTGATATTGCCAGACTGCACATCACATCTTCAAGTGTTAATAAGTGTTGATTTTTGAGTGCCTATTATTTTGAGCTGCTAAGTATTGATCGGAGAGTTGTTTGTCCACTGTTAGACTGTTGATAGAGCTGATATGGCTTTTGGCTGGGTGTTCAAAAAACTATCAAAAGTGTGAAGGTATCGCTGATTGGTGTGAACCAATTTAAACCCTTGGATGCGGTTGTGCTGTGTGTATATGGCCTATATTTCCCCGTGTTTTAACGAGAGCATCAAGCATAACAAGAGATATTATTTGGCGAAAATGTCTAATTTATGATTTGGACGGCATTTGATAGATATTGAATTGCGTGGGAATGATGCCCTCATGTCTTAGAATATGCCTTCAACTGCTCCACTTTCTCACAGGCATTATTTGAAATGTGAACTTCCACGGCACGAGCGCACAACCCATGTAATTTGCTCTTTTAAAAACTCCTCGTCCCCAGAAGCATGTTCTGTCATTGGTTAAGCTACATTTTCCTCTGTGCCACATAGTCAATGAATTGTTCACAATTAATCCCTGCAACCACCCAAGAAGGCCACTAGCCTCCTCTAGACGATTGCACTTTGGCTTTATTGTCTGGGTAATGCACCTTAAATATGAGCTATATGTCATTCTGATGCATCTGTTTTCCCCATGGCGCTGGGCCAGCAGCAGCAGGGGGGAAGGGCCATCGGGATAGAAAGGTTAGAGAGTCGGGATTTCGAGGGGCGGGTAGTAGCTATGGGGATATGGGTGGTGTTTGAGGGGTGGGTAGGTGGAGTGGCTATGGGGATATGGGTGGTGTTTGAGGGGTGGGTAGGTGGAGTGGCTATGGCGATATGGGTGGTGTTTGGGGGGTGGGTAGGGGGAGTGGCTATGGGGATATGGGTGGTGTTTGGGGGTTCAGGGGAGATTGCGCTTGTTACATTACACGTTTCAAGATCTACGCATGGCAGTGGATAAAGAGAAAAAAAGTGTATATATATATATATATATATATATATATATATATATATATATATATTTAAGCAATATAGCATGAGAGCCAGTGTGTTGTGCCAAATATATCCCGCTGATCAGTTGTTATCCCACTCGGCCTGCGGCCTCGTGGGATAACAACTGATCAGCGGGATATATGCCACAACACACGCTGCTCGAGTGCTATATTGCTTTTATAAACCGGTTTCCAAGTATGATAATATAAATATAATAATAATACTATAAGTCCGACTGGCATGGTATTCTGATAGAGTCAGTTGAAACACTACTGTAAGGCGGGACCTCTAGCAAGAAGATAGACGTGCGGGTGATTTGATTGGATCGTTCTGGAGATTGAAGTTGACATTGGCCAATCCTGGCGCTTGCTGAGAAGCTGAGAGCTTTCTGGAAAGCCCGACGACAGGCAGCTCGAGCGCAGCGCTGCATTCTCAGCGCTTGCTGAGAAGCTGAGTGCTTTCTGCAAAGCCCGACACCAACTAACGTTACGGGGTTAAATGCGGGGTTAACAGCCTTTTTTTTGCAAAGAAGACATTAGCCCGTGTAGCGGTTGTATACTGCGTTGTGTTTAAGTCAGATGACACTCAGACAAGGATCCTCTTTGGAGATAACCTCCGTGTATTCTGGTAAGACACACAGACAGTTGTCTGTCAGTTCTGCACAGTCAGCTCTCATCAACACAGCAATGTCATGTGTACATTGAGACGGGTAACGCAGACTTAAGGAATTGAACACTTAAACAATATAAAGAAATAAAAGCATAGAACATGTACCTGGTAAGACACACAGACAGTTGTCTGTCAGTTCTGCACAGTCAGCTCTCATCAACACAGCAATGTCATGTGTACTGAAACGTAACAACATTAGAGTTAGCTAACTAGTAGCTAAAGCACAAGGATGAATCACAACATTCTAAGATCGCCAACTACTTGAAATAGCTTGCGCCACACACAGTACAATCTCTCACAGCTTTACAAACCACATGTTGTGATTATAAGAAACGTATCTCCACATATAAGGCAACGAAAATGAAAATAAATTAAAGTTATTACCAGAAGCTCAGTACAAATCGACCTACCATTGAGACGGGTAACGCAGACTGAAGGCTTAACACGGGGTTACCCGTCAAGTTTACAGGGAGCCACTAATGCGATGTTCAGGTACCCCGAATAAAATAAGACTCCCTGAGATCAGTGTTATGTGTGTGAGTGTTATGTAAAACAGTACATAACACCATTTCAACACAAGCAATTGACAAATAATAAATTAAATTCAGTACACATTCAATATAACCAAATCTGGCTAGTAATGGCAAGTGGAATCCTTAACTCCGTTACACTCCCCCCTGCTGATCTCCACTTGCCCATACAAACTAAACCAAAATAATCACAGAACAAAAAGAATGAGACTGAGCTGTGACACCACCATGAAACAGAGCAACCCAGGTACCAACAACTTCATACAAAAAGGGAAGAGGGGAAAAAAATTGAGCCCAAAGTACTGTTCAGAACAGATCAGTGATACCAAGCATCCCAGTCAAAGACTATCCCTTAAGGATGAGAATGGAGAAGGCCTGCAAAGCCTCCTGACACCCATCGGAAAACATGCCCATTTACATGTCAAGCCACTCAAATATCACATTATCAAACAGCACAATCATTCTACCTGAACATCCACATCAGAATGCATCAGACACATCAGAAAGAAAAGAACAAAAACAAACCCCCCCCCAAAAACAGAAGAAGTCCAAACACATCCACACAAACACCAAAGCATAAAAAAAATTACTAGCGGCCAGCAAAAACTGTCTGGCGCATGTTTTGAATAAGCCTAAGAACAGGCTGAACAACCCTCCCACACCTTGTTCTCACCCCCAGTGTTCCGTCACTGAAAAGGTTACTTTCTGCCCCCGATGCGACTACAGAACCTGCATCAGAAGGTAGCATGCCAACTGGAGATGCAGATACAACAGATTGGGAGTCAGCTAAGACGGCAGAACACTCATTGTCCACAGTCAGGTCAAAAGAACTAGACCGGTCTGGTGTGTCAACAGCCCCACCCAAGTCACCCCCAGTCGGAACGTCAACCGCAACACTCGTCTGACCCCCATCAGAGGCTGGAAGCTGAGAGATCCATGAAATGGTTCTGTCCTCCGGTCCACAGTCTGGCAGCAGAACGGAATGCTCAACATCCACATCCAGCACAGACTCATCCACATCTCCGTCGGTCAGATCACTGACAAAAGAACCACAGGCGTCTTCAAGCTCAGTTGGGACAGGCAAGAAATTCACCGGCATGATCAGGTTCCTGTGGACCACTTTCTCTTGGTCTGTGGCACAGTTCCTGAGTCTGAAGGTATGAGTCCTCTCATGCTTCTCCACAACAGTGTAGAGGTGGCCCTCCCAGCGATCAGCCAGCTTCCTCCTTCCTCGCTCCCCCTTGTTAGCCAGAAGAACTCTGTCTCCAACATCCACGGGTGCACCCCTCAGCTTGCGGTTGTAAAGGTCAGTTTGCCTCTCCTGCTGCTTCGTGGTGGAGATCTGGGCAACTCTAATAGCATCTGCCAAGTCACGCCTGAGACACTGCACATAGGCATCGTAATCCACCACCTGATCATCCAAAAGCACAGAGCCAAACATCATGTCCACGGGCAATCTGGGGGCCCTGCCAAACATCAGTTGAAAAGGCGCAAAGCCCGTGGTCTCGTGCACTGTGGCATTATAGGAGAAGGTGAGCGATCTCAACAGCTGAGGCCATCTGTGTTTGGCCTTAGGTGGAAGGGCTCTGATCATATTTCCAAGGGTGCGATTGAACCTTTCAACCGCACCGTTGCCCATGGGGTGGTAAGGGGTCGTATGAGATTTCTCAACCCCAGCAACATGGAGCATCTCTGCAATCAGACTGCTTTCAAAGTTTGCCCCCCGATCCGAGTGCACCCGCTCAGGAAAGCCATACACGCAGAAGAAATTGTTCCAAAGTTGCTGAGCGACGGCCTTGGCTGACTGGTTGGGGCAGAGATAAGCCTGAGCCATCTTAGTAAAATGGTCAGTTACCACGAGTACGTCGAGGGACTTGTTGGAGGAGTCCTCGGCTGACCAAAAGTCGATGCAAACCAACTCAAGAGGTCTAGAGGTTTTGACACTCTCAAGTGGTGCCCTGGCCTCAGGCTCTGGAGACTTGCTGAACACACAGCGACGACAGCACCGCACATACTCCTTGACGTCTCCTTCCATCCCCTGCCAATAGAACCGCTGTCTGGCTAGGTAGACTGTCCGTCTCTGCCCTTGGTGACCAGCCTCATCATGGACACCTTTGAGAACCTTGTCCTTCAAAGCGGAGGGCACAACATATTGGTATGTGTTCCTCCTCGTCACAGCATCCTTAGAAGTGCGATACAGCACCCCCGCTTTGACGGTGAGCTTGTCCCAGCGCCGGAGGAGCCGCAGAGCATCAACAGGTTCATGCGGACGTTCCCGTCTTGACGGCCTCCTCTGCCGTTCCACAAAGTGAAGGACCCGACTCAAACAGGGATCAGCACGCTGCTTTGCCATCAGCTCGCCCCTAGGCAGAGGGCGGATCTCAGACAGCTCAGGTGGTTGGATTGACTGAATGAGCTGAGGCAAGAGGAGGGCATGGGGAGGCAGGCACTCTCGGTCCAACGACTGCTCCATAACAGCGGACACCTCCTGCCGTGAGATGCAGGAACCTGGTGACACCCTGACAGCGGCGCAATTACAGGCAGCCTGACCCACAGAGGCCCCGGCCCCAGGGCTGTCTGCCTCGGCGTCAAATGGGTGACAGGACCAGCGAAACACGTCCTGAACACAGTCAGGGTCCAAGGCATTTGCTTCCTTCAGCAGTGCACCATAAGGGACTTTTGTGAGGCGGTGAAGCATACTTGGCCGCACAAATGGCTCACGGCTGAGTGCGTCCGCCACCACATTTTTGGGGCCGGGAATGTACCTGATTTCAAAGTCGTATGGGGCCAGCTTCGACACCCATCTCTGCTCACAGGCATCAAGCTTCGGCTTGCTGAGGATGTATGTCAGGGGGTTGTTGTCAGTCCAGATGGTAAATGGCTGACCCCTCAGCCAGTGACTGAACTTTTCACAAACCGCCCATCTGAGCGCGAGGAACTCTAGCCTGTGAGCTGGATAGCGTGATTGGGCATAGTTGAGCGATTTACTGGCAAATGCGACAGGTCGTGCAACATCGTCACCATCAGTCAGTTGAGACAACACCGCCCCGAGGCCATTAGAGGAGGCATCAACCGACAGCAGGAAAGGCTTACTGAAGTCGGGATGGGCAAGGGTGGCATTGTCCAACAAAGCCTGCTTTAGCTTCCTGAAAGCCTCACCGCACTCCGGAGTCCAGTCAGCCGATGAGAGCTTCCTAACCACAGGTGGGTTCCTTTTACCCTTGGTGTGTCGCGGCCGCTTCATACCAGCCGTCAGCGCAAACAGAGGCTTGCTGATGCGGGAGAACCCCTCAAAGAACTGTTGATAGAATCCGACCATCCCCAGGAAGGATCTGATCTTGGAAGGAGAAGGTATGTTGGTGCCCTCATCTATCAAATCCGCCTCACCCAGGTCGACAATGGCTTTGACCTTCTCTGGGTCGGTGGAGATGCCATCCTTCCCCACGATGTGCCCCAGAAACTTCACAGATGGCTTCATGAAGTGGCACTTTTTTGGAGCTAGCTTCAGGTTATGTGCCCTCAACCTCTCGAACACCATCTCTAGCCTCTGCAGCGCCAGCTGTTCATCTGGAGCGAACACGAGGATGTCATCCAGGTAACACAGGAGGCTCAAGAAGTTTTGATCACCGAAGATAGCCATCATCATCCTCATGAACGTGGCCGGGCTGTTGCACAGCCCCTGCGGGAGCCTGTTGTACTCGTAGAGTCCAAAAGGAGAGGTGAACGCGGTGAACTTCTTGTCCTCCTCGTGGACCTCTACATTGTAGTACCCAGAGGTCAAGTCCATCGTTGAGAAGAAGGCATTCCCCCCAAGAGCAGCCAAGGAGTCAGCCTGGTGAGGCAGGGGATGCGCATCTTTGATAGTGCGTGCATTCAGCCAACGGAAATCTGTGCAGAGCCGCAGCTCCCCATTCTTCTTCCAGACCAATACAAGTGGTGAAGCGTACTCACTTGCAGATTTCCTTATGATTTCACGCTCCTCCATCTCATTCAAGGCCATCCTCAGCTTCTCATAGTGTGATGGGGCCAGACGGCGATATGGGAGCCTGAAGGGTTTACTGTCGCTCAGCCGGATGCGGTGGACGAAGTCTTTGGCCTTTCCACAGTCCAAACTGTGACGGGAGAAGATGGATTCGTACTCAGCCAACAGATCGACAAGCTTCGTCCTCCAGAGTGGAGACAGATTCTCAGAGTCAATGTCAATGTCCTTCAGCCCCAAGTCAGAGAGTTTTGAACTGCTTAGTCTATGTAGGTCAGAGGACTCAGAGCCCACAGTCAAGCTCTTTTCACTGCCAGTCTGAGTCTGATCAACAGTCCTGGTCACTGTACACTTCACATCATCAGGTTTGTCATTCACATACAAGTAGTCAGTGTCAAAGTCCTCCAGTGCCACACAAGGGGACACATCAGCGATCTTACAGTTGCGTCTTAATGTCACAGGTCTAGTGGAGGGGTTAATGACTCTCACTGGGACCCACCCATCGCCCCACAACGGTGTCACAACCCGTCCCACCATGACTGTTCGTGGCACTGTTCGTGACTCACTCGGCTCCACAACAACTGTGCTGCCGGCAGAGAGACACTCATGGCTAGGCAGGCGACCCCAAACCAAGTGCTCCTGCATGGGCTCCAGGGTCACAGCATGCTTCAGTTTGACAGTGCCCACCCTGCCAGAGCACTCAGTGCCTCTCCATTCTTCCACAGAGGCCAGCAGCTGAAGCAAGTTTTTCTCCTCCACAGACGACTGATCTGAAAGAGACACTTTCTCCCAGAATTCCCCAGAATGTTTCAGCACCCGAATGAGATGTTTGATAACGTTGCTGCCAAGAATGAGATCATCACTTTGGCCCTCCACAATGAGTGTGGGGACTGAGATGTGACAGTCAAGCACTTTCATCTGAAGCTCACACACTCCAACGGGACTCGTTCTTAAACCCCCACATCCAACCAACACAACTGAAGTGGGAGAGATAGAGTCAGGGGAAACAACATTGGCCTGCACCAAGAGAGGAAGCCTGTGAGAGCTCAAAGAACAGGCCATTGAGCCACTGTCCAACATGGCTCGAAGCTCCACAACATCCTGGACTAAGACATTAGTGTGGAAAAGATTGTCTGTTGCAGATATCCTCTGCGTGTTTTGAAATATCACCGTAGAGTCTTCACATGTTGAAGCACAGAACTGTGAATAAACAGATTCAAGGTCAATATCTTCTTGATCATGTGGGGACATGTCATCTGGCCCTCCACTAGTCCCCTGCTCATGTGGGCCAATTAGTTTCCCTGCTGATTGGGACTGCCAGGCTGAGCAGCAGGTGGGTTGGCAGCTGGGGTGATGGGACATGTCACTGCTTGATGACCAGCAGCATGGCAGCGGAAGCAAAGGCGCTCTCTCCTACAGTGGGACACCGTGTCATGGCTGTCACTCCCACAGATGACACATGGGCCCCGGGGCCTGGGGCGGGGGTCAGAGCCAAGTCTAGGTGCCCTGGGATGCTGATTGGTCTCCCGCTGCAGTAAACGCTCCAGAAGGGTGATAACATGCTCCAGTGACTGACCCTCATTTGGAAGTGTCCGGGTGGCCGCATTTGCCGGAGGGGCGGGAGGGCTCTCCGCAATCTGAACATGGGTGTGCAAAACTCTTGCAGCCTGCGTGGGTTGCGAACTGTCAGCTGGGCATGTGGACTGGCGCTGCTGGAGACGCCTCCTGCGGTGGTGCTCATCCAGCCGCACCTGAACATCAGTGGCCGTCCACTCCTCTAGTGGCCTGCAGTTGAAGATTAGTGACAGATCAGGATCGGGACAATGAGTGATGAACATGACTGTCACCTCACGAGAAGGGCTATCAAGAGCTTTGCCTTGTCTCCTCAGTCCCTCCATTGCAATGTCAAGGGCCATGTTAAGTCGAATCCAATAGTCAACAGCTGTCTCAGTCGGGTGGGGCTTTGTGTCATAGAAGTCGGCAAGAGGCATAAAAGACGACACAGAGTCGCTAAAGTGCTGTCTGAGTATGTCAAACACAGGTTGTGGGCCTGACCTCAAGTCTAGGGAAGGTCTGCTACGTAGCCCGACTGTCACCACATCCCGTGCCCTCCCCCGTAGCTTGCCCAATACCTCCCCCACCTGGTCACATAACTGAATGCCCCTCCGACCCAAATAAATCCTAATGGATTCTTCCCACTCAGAGATTGTAAGTCTGTCAGTGTTATCCCCCCTGAAAGGGTGTGGCTCATAGCTATCATGGCTAACCGTTAGGTTAACCCTAGAAAGATCAGCTATGTTTGAATGAGTCATGTTCACATTACTAGCTGGGATGGACTTAAGGCAAGAGACAATATTTTCACCAATACTCGCCCCTATTTGCTTCACCAAGTCACTGAGAAGAGAAACTGGAACATGCTCATCATCCTCCTGACCAGCAGGTGACTGTCCCCCTGATCCCACATCGGCAGTGGCACATGCATTATCAGACACTCCATGATACACCCTGGCAGGATGAGGGGTAGATGTCATGAGATTAACCCCAGAAAGCCCACCCACAGTCGGGACCCCACCAAACCACATCCCTGAGCCCCTACCAATAGTGGACACATTAGGTACATCTATTCCCCTACCAATACCAGACACATTAGGTATCTCCATCATCAGTGAAATTAAGAAAGGAAAGAAAGGAAAAAAAAAACGCTAATGTACAGGCCACTCCAAATTATCACACTACAGAGAAAAGATGAGGATCTTTTTCTTTTCTTTTTTTTTTCAGTAGGCTATATATGTATATATATATATATCATTTTTTTTTTTTTTTTTTACATCCACATTTTAAAATGACACCCTAAATATGCCAATTGCATGTACACACAGTCTTCCTTTAATTATCTTAGTGGGAAATCGATCCACCTTTGCGTGTGTGTGTGTGTGTGTGTGTGTGTGTGTGTGTGTGTGTGTGTAGTCTGCAAACTTAAAATGGGCGTGGCTATAATAGACTGCAAGTCACAATTGCGACAGTGGAAAAGCCGATTCAAACGGGTAGAGGGCAGCGAGGAGTCAGCTCTGTCCCACGTCGAGTCCACAGCAGCACATGGACGAATATCCGGGTCACGGCACCATTGTAGCGGTTGTATACTGCGTTGTGTTTAAGTCAGATGACACTCAGACAAGGATCCTCTTTGGAGATAACCTCCGTGTATTCTGGTAAGACACACAGACAGTTGTCTGTCAGTTCTGCACAGTCAGCTCTCATCAACACAGCAATGTCATGTGTACATTGAGACGGGTAACGCAGACTTAAGGAATTGAACACTTAAACAATATAAAGAAATAAAAGCATAGAACATGTACCTGGTAAGACACACAGACAGTTGTCTGTCAGTTCTGCACAGTCAGCTCTCATCAACACAGCAATGTCATGTGTACTGAAACGTAACAACATTAGAGTTAGCTAACTAGTAGCTAAAGCACAAGGATGAATCACAACATTCTAAGATCGCCAACTACTTGAAATAGCTTGCGCCACACACAGTACAATCTCTCACAGCTTTACAAACCACATGTTGTGATTATAAGAAACGTATCTCCACATATAAGGCAACGAAAATGAAAATAAATTAAAGTTATTACCAGAAGCTCAGTACAAATCGACCTACCATTGAGACGGGTAACGCAGACTGAAGGCTTAACACGGGGTTACCCGTCAAGTTTACAGGGAGCCACTAATGCGATGTTCAGGTACCCCGAATAAAATAAGACTCCCTGAGATCAGTGTTATGTGTGTGAGTGTTATGTAAAACAGTACATAACACCATTTCAACACAAGCAATTGACAAATAATAAATTAAATTCAGTACACATTCAATATAACCAAATCTGGCTAGTAATGGCAAGTGGAATCCTTAACTCCGTTACACCCGCATCTATTCTTGTACAAAACATAATTTTCTGCAAAGTATTAGTAAAGTTATAAGTGAAGATCGATTCACAAGGATCTGACAGCTGTCTCCGCCATTTGTTTTTTTTGAGGTAACCAAAGGCTTTTAGTAAGAGAGTTGCCATGGCAACCAATAACCCATGGCCATGGGTTATTGTATGGCTGTGAACCAATCAGATTGCTTGATTTGAGAGAGCCGTTTTATAAATATATATATATATATATATATATATATATATATATATATGAGGGATCAGCCGAGAACCATTTTGGTAAACAAACCGCGTCACTGGGTGGCAACGGCAATGGAACCCTATGGAGCCCAAGTGGCGCGAGGCTTGAGTGGCTGACTCTAGCCAGTTAACTCTGTTTACATTTTAAAAACTGCGACAGTTCACACAACTTTAACATGACATGTATATACATCAAACTCTGAGCTACTTCTGCTCTCACTCAGAATGTCAAAATATAAGCGATGTGATGTATAGTTTTTGAGTGACACTAAAGTGTTCACACAAGTGCAGTAACGTTAATGGAATGCGGTCCAAAAAAAGCATGGCAATGGAAATGCGGTAAAACAACAACAACAACAACAAAAACGTCCGGTTAAGCGCTTACACGCTGCCAGAAGGTCCGATGTAGAAAATGTTGTAACCGTTGACATCCTATATATACACATACACTCCTACACACGCGGACTGCATAATCGGGCACATCGGGCAAATGCCCGGTGGCCTGGCCTGCAATTTTTCTTTTTCTTTTTGGTGTCCGCAGTCAGGCCACTCACTGAACAGCAGGCCCGGCGCTGCCTACTGGTTTACTAGTGGTTTTATTACTTTATTAGTTAGTCTGAAGTAATAATTACACTTCAGGGTTAAAGTGGGTGCATCTCATTGTAAAATTGGACTCGGCCCAAATTGGGCTTCAAATGGCCCAAATTGGGCTTCAAACCGCCCAAATCTGGCTTAAAACGACCCAAATTGGGCTTAAAACGGCCCAAATTGAGCTTCAAACGGCCCAAATCGGGCTTCAAACGACAAAAATTGGGCTTCAAACGGCCCAAATTGGGCTTCAAACGGCCCAAATTTTTCGGCGCGCGTCGGCCTGTATCTGCCTGGCCTGCTTGGTATCTAACGCCCTACACATACATTCCTCCAAATCATTTCAGTAGACATCCTTGTATTTTCATGTATTTATAGTTGCGTTGCCGCCACTGGAAAGTTTATATCTTTGTGAGGTTTTGTTATTTGCATTTTTTGAAACCCATGATGTCAGTTAGCAGAGGCGGTACAGCCTTGGTGAGTGTCACACTGTTTCCCACTCAGTTGAGTGTCAGTTGGCGTTTCTTTTTCCTGTGCTGTGCATTGCTCCCAGCTTTCAGGAGGCGTCAGAGAGGGACGGTGATGAGCTCAGGTGCTCCTCTGGCGGCTTGGTAGTAAGTGGCTGGGCTTTTCTCTGAGAGTATCAGCTCTGTGTTAATGACATGCAGGTTCATCCATTCAATTTGACTCTAGAGAGAATCTCTCTTCTGTCTGCTGATTCAATTAAGATTCTGTAATAACCATATCTAGACGCACCGACAGTCACCTTGATCTGTGTCTTCCAAAGCAGAGACCCCAGACTATCACATTTTAAAGGCAAGTAGCCTACTACTGAATCTCAGTATTGGAAGAATAAGTTTTCCCCATGTTACTTACATGCTGTTACATCGCAATTACAGCAATTCCCCCTGCTGACCCAGTCATTGTTCCACCCCCAACGATTTGGTTTGTTCCAGGCTGTAGGAATAACATTTGAATTATTCTATGCAAGGGATCAGCCGAGCAGCATTTTGGCAAACAAACCGCGTCACTGGGTGGCAACGGCAATGGAGCCCTATGGAGCCTGAGTTTGAGTGTCTGACTCTCGCCGGCTGACCGTGTTTACAATTTAAAAACTGCGACAGTTCAAACTATTTGGCTACTTCTGCTCTCACTCAGAATGTCAAAATATAAGCGATGTGATGTATAGTTTTTGAGATATTAACGTTTGTTTGGCACAACTCATACTATTAACTACCACGGGGTTACGTTATTGTGTCGTCGTATATTTGGACAGCAGGTCTTAGTTGCACATGGGAGGTCATCTCTTTACGCTGATGCCATCATCACAATAACAAAAAAAACACAGGTGTGCTTTGGTTCATGGTTTATAGAGGGACGGCAGTAGCTCAGGAGGATGAGTTGTCGTCTGGGAATCGGAAGGTTCCCGGTTCAAGGCTGGCTCCTCCCGGCAGCGTGTCAAAGTGTCCTTGAGCAAAACACTGAACTCTTAACTGGTTGGCGGCACCTTGCATGGCTGCCGCCGCCATCGGTGTGTGGATGTGAATGAATGGGTGAATGTAACTAAGAAGTGCTTCGTCAGACTGGACAAAGCACTATAAATGCAGTCGATTTACCATTTCACCATTAACGAATGAAACAAATCATTCATGCTTTGAAACGGATTTGAAACTCATATTTAGTTGTTCCATGCACACTGCTAGTATTGAAAGCTCTGTTAAACATTAACAGCAGTGGGGTGACAGAGACGTTCTGGTGTCACTATAATCAATGTGAATAAGTAGAGTGAAGGACTTGATTTAGACTATGTGCTGCTACACAAACGCTGTTCCCAATGCTTCAAGTGATCAAGTGCAAGGTCCTATTGATATACAGTATGTATATCATCAAATAAAAGATGAATTTTTTTGGCAAGATCTGCAAGCGTCGCTGTGGTGATCGCCTATAAATCACGTGTGTGTGTGTCCATGACTGTGACTAATTTCTGTTGATGAAGTTTGAGTCCCTGTAGGTAGGTGGCGCTCTTGTCTTTGTCCTGCCATAGTGCCTGCCGTATCACCGCGCATGCCGACTACCCAGTTCTATTTCCTATGCGGACATTTATTCAAATGAAGAAGTCACGGGTGATTACTGTAACATGTTTTCATGCTCATGCTTCTGTATGTAATGCGTAGGCTCCATTAGCTGCCTACAGCTTGCCAGTTTGTTCAGAGCTCCACTGGGGACGATGTAATACATCCAGTCTAGTGGAAAGCGCTCAGCCTCACACTCAACGTCACTGTGCCGACAGTGACCATGCAGCGATGAAGAGCCCGTCTCCAGAGCCACCATTATACTTTCTTAACGGAATGGGGCATTAAAATGTCCATGTATTCATCTGAAATTTGACGTGTAGATACTTAGACATGTCCGAATTAATCCCATAACCAGCTGGCGTTCGCTGAAAGGAAAAGCGCCACAAAAAGAGGAGAAAATGCGTCAGTGCGGATGGTGGCCACCTCAGGACACAGTTCCGCTACAGAGTTTAGTTTCTCTGGTTTCTAAGAAATACTTTTTTTTTTTTTTTACATTTTCTGATCGGGCTGCCCTTGGCTATGGAAATAACAGCACTCCCCTTTAAAACAGTATATTTAATCAATGTTTTAACAATTAATTTGAACAATCTTTTTGATCTCGTTATGCATCACTTCACTGAATTTGATGGACATTTCTTCTGAACTTCCTGTCTGCAATAGTTGCCGTCTCGGTGCCTTTCAATTGGCTGTGCTTTTATTCTCTGTATTGATTAAACAGGCAAGGGCACACAGCTTCAGGCTAATAAGATAGAGGGCTTCAACAAAGTCTACTCAGTGAAACAGGTGCTATGTGTGGCCATTCATGTAAATGGCTCGAAGCAAGAAGCATATCTCACAGTATGCTATTCACTTTATGTTCCAACGCAGGGGTCACCCAATGACTCCCTGTTGTGTTGCCACTTCCTGTGACAGTACAGTACTTATATTGTGTTCATTGTCTTAACTGTGGTCAACACTGCTGTGGGGGATTGAGGTGTGTGCAGAGTGCAGACCCCTAAGAGCCAGAGTCAGACTAGGAATGAAACAGACGGCAAACTGGCTCAAGTGGGCGGGGCTACATAAGGTGAACACTTTTTCACTCTGATTTCCCACATTATGTCTCTGCTTTTTGGAATATGTCATGAATTTGAGAAAACGGAATAAATACACTGATGCAAAAAATAACTGCTATGTAGTGAGGTCTCTAGACCATAGTTCAAGCAGAAGGCCATTCGTGCATAATCTAATCCGATCACCCCTGACGTCAATCAAGTTCTAGTATGACGTGGTCAGTCAAAGTCTTAGTATGACGTCCGTAATGACGTCAGATATGACGTCAGTTAATTCTCATATATATAGCAAGGGTTCTACGTCACCTCTCTCTCTCTGGCCGATCATAACAGCAGCAGCTTCACAGCAGTCCATCTCCCTTGAGCCCTCCTCCGGAGCGTTGTTTTGCACCATATCCGGAGACCGAATCAGCACCCTCAAGCCTTGGGGATCTCCTAGCCTAAGCAGATGCCCTCCTCTTGCCTCAAGAGCAGCGCCACCGGCTAATGGAGTCATGCGCCAAAGCATTTGCCATGCATGCCGATTGCTAAATAAAGTTTGTTAAATCCTACGAACTGGCCTCTCATGATTGAAATAATTACAGGGAAATCATGTTGGCAAGGAGTGATGACAGTGGTGTTAGCTAAAGGTTAGAGAAGCAGTTGTAACCTGGACGTTTGCTGGTTTGAATCCCCAAACCAGATTTATTTTAAACAAAAACAAAATATGTGCAGGGGCAATGAATAAGTTACACTTATTACAGTTATTAGTTATTACGTTACTACTATCAGGGGGCTCCTGATTGAGGATGTAAAACAACAGCAGTAGCGAGCACACTTCAAAATTGAAATCAAGGTGCAGGGCCAAGGTAGAAACGTACAAAAAAGAACAAAAGGCCAGCACTCAAAAAAGTCCACAGTTTCAGCGGGTAGCCTTCATCAGTCTTCATCATCCCTCAACGCTGATGAAGGCTACCCGCTGAAATGCGTTCGTTGTGCTGTACAAGCTAAGTATTAAAAAAACCTAAAGGACTTTTTTGAGTGCTGGCCTTTTCTTCTTTTTTGTACTTAAAGGATACCTTCACCCAAAAATGAAAATGAAGTCATTCTACTACATCTACATCTACTCACTCCCATGCCGGTGGAAGGTCAGGTGAAGTTTTTTCAGGGCCTAAAATTCACTTTGCAAACCGATTTTGGGGGGGATTTATAGATTTTGGGGGAATTATTTTCAGCCCATACAGCGATAACCGACATATCTGCTTCTCCTGTTCGACAAGCGATAATAATTTCACATTTTTGTATTTAAAAAAGGAAGTTCTTAACCTGTAGTTTATGCACACCTGAGTCTAAATTACTATGGCTTTTGTCATTGTGTTTTATCTGCAGACTGTCGTTTTCACACCGGAACGTTCAGGTCGACTTAACTGAGTTTTAGGGCCAAACACGGCGCGACTGGGTCAGTGTGAACATGCCACTCGAACTCGTAGTCGACGTAATTCACTCGCTCTCGGTTCAGCTGGAGAGGGTGGTTTTCGGAGCGGCTTGCGTCGCCCTAACCCTACCCTAAATACGGCGCGAGTGATGTGTGAACGCGCGCCGACTTCAGCTCGTTCTAATGCTGTATTTCTAATGTTAACGTCAATTCGGCGTTCACAAACATTGCATAAACAGTTATTGGCCAAATTACCACCAAGGGCATAGCAAGCCTAGCGTTACAAACGTTAATGTTTACAACTTACCTGGCTGTTCGGCGATAATATCTGCGTATGGTGAGGGCTTCACGGTTCAACAGAAAGAATCTGCGCCTTGTCCTGCTTTGTCTGGAGATTCGCATCCGCCGCCTCCATTACATGAAAACATTGTTTTCCAGATGCAGCCGTGCCTCGTTTTCAAATTCAACACTTTACCGATATTGAAAGAGACAAACGATGTAAAATGCAAAAAGCAGTACCAAGAGCAAACGGCGTTGTTCATTCTCCATTCTCCATCTAGGGACAAATATTGCAAACTAGCAATAAATGTCAGGATATATAACAAAGACTGTGAATGCTCTATGTTTATGTATCTGTCCCTATAGAAATAAACTTTTCAATCAATCGTTCAGTTCTGTTTACATCCCGGGCTTCCTTTCCGGGTGGAATTACGCTATACGCGTCTACTTCCGTCTGGTTGGCATGGATACATGACGCTCCACTCTGTAGAACGACGGCCTGGGCGCGGTGATAAAAAACACATGTGAAACGGAGCCGCTCTAGTTGAAAATTGAAACATTGTATACTTTTCACTGCTGCGGCAGCGCCTGGCTCGACCCAAATATGTGTGAAAACGACCTAAGCAGCAGCTATAGGCTTTCGGTTCTATCAAAGCCTTTATTTTTTGTTGTATTGAGTGATACACTACTAAAACACTCATATTATATCAGAAGTGTTCTTTGTTTTGTGTTCACAATCGTGATGTCAGTTAGATGTGGTTAGGTCAGAGCTATGGAATATTAAATCACTACATCTGCTAGTGCTTTCTTACTGGCATGTTACTGGCAACTAAACCTGTTTGAATTTTGCATTGGGGACAGTTCTATTGAAGTGAATGGGCAAGCATGGAAAGTCCCACTATAAACCATTATGTGTTGTTTAACTTTTTATTGAACAATGCTTCCAAAAGATTAAAGAAAAGACATTATCTGATGTTGACTGATCTTTTATGTAAATGTGATCATGTGACTGTCTAGCAGCTGTATGTAGCTCAACTCAAGAGCTAGATTAGCTAACTACACCATGATACATGACGGAAGAGGCATCAGTCAATATCACATCATGTTTTGTTTAATCAGGTGGAAGCATTTTTCATTCAAAGGTGAAACAACACAGATATGATGGTTTATAGAGGGACTTACCCTGCCCGCACTTTAACGTTAGCTCCGCCGTAACGTTAGCCCATTGTTTTTGGAGCCACCGACCGACACAAACCCAATTTTAAGCTCTGTTTTTAGTCCACAAAACATTCATGGAGTTTTCCAAGGAAACAGAGTTACAGTGTCCTAAACAATTGAAGTGAATCCAAGTCTCCAGAAGGATGCCAAGTTGATTTGAAAAGACATAATTTACACCCGGTTTTTAGCTGACATCTTCGCTGTACTGTAGCTGTGAACTGAAAGTTGCGACAATAAAAGTCCAACACACACAGCCCTTCACAATAAAAGTTGCTATACAGTATATCCATACATAAAGATTCCAGAGAAGCCATTATTAGACTCTGCATCTTGTATTGATTTTTTCATCTTTGTGTGTGCCCATGGTTTCCCCCCCAGTGGTGATGGTAGTTTGTGTGTCTGTGTGTGCGTGCATGTGTGTGTGTGCGTGTGTGTGTGTGTGTGCGTGTGCGTGTGTGTGTGTGTCTGTGTGTGTGTGTGTGTGTGTGTGTGTGTGTGTGTGTGTGCGCGCACACACGTGTGCCTGCATTTACTTCAATTGTTTGGGAGAATGCTGTCCCCTGGAAAACTCTACAACTGCTTTGTGGACTAAAAAACGTCACCTGACCTTCCACTGGCGTAGAGGGGAGGAGTTAGTGACTGAATTCTCATTTCTGGGTGAACATACATCTCCTTTAAAAGCCATGCAGCCACTCGCGTGGGCGGAGCTGCTCAGTGGCCACCAGGCAGAAGGTTGATACAGGCCAGCTCCCAGGTGTAAAGTGGATAATTAAGCCTGGATCACAGCCTACCTGCAAACCGAGGACTCAGCCAATCTTCCCTGGATTTAACAACGATGCAGAGTTGAAATGCATGAATGCTTCATCACTGTTGGCCCTTTTCTACTTTGTTTCAGTGGGAGGAAAATAACCCACCAACAAAGCGTTTGTTGTTTTACTGTTTCACACGGTTAATCAAACTCTTGTCGGCACTGTCTTTCAGGATACTTGACAGTTACCATCGAGCCCCTGCCTCCTGTCGTCGTGGGAGAGACTGTTACTCTCAAGTGTAACTTCAAAACGGACGGAAGGCTTCGAGAGATCGTTTGGTACCGGGTGAGTAAGCCTCTCCACGCTTCCAATGCCATTAAGCAGCCAAGGATGTATGTAGCCTCCAGCAGCACACTGTACTGCGTCCCTCAATACCAATAGTCATAATGCACCTTTATTGTTGGGTTGGGAGAGCAAGCATGCTCTGTCATACTCCCACTGTTAGAAAAGGAGCTATCATTCTGTCCAGCTGTACAGGAGGCATCACTGGCTGTTTGCTTGGGAACCTGATTTCTCAATCGGCTGGTCATTGCCATCATGTGTTAATAGTTCACAGCTGGCGACTCTACAGTTGGTACAATCCCAGTTGGTGTATTACACCATTCAGTTAGCGTACAGGAAAACCTCTACAGATGGCATTTACGTTGCTGAGCTGGCCCACAAAAACCGATATGCCCTTATCTTTTGTATGACAATGAAGATGATGTAAAAGAGAGGAAAAGAAGGGGGAAATGACAGTTTGCAGAGTGTGAGTGATTAGTTTCACGTCACTGATGAGCACTTGAACTGGAAAGAGGCAGCAGCTGCCAGTAGGCCACGCCCTCCATACTCTTTTGGCAGGGGGGGGGGGATTTTGCCTTTATTAATAGGACAGTAGGCAGACAGGAAAGGTGGGTTTGTATATATACCTATCTATATATCTATATATATCTATATATATCTATATATCTATATATATATATATATATATATATATATATATATATATATATATATATATATAGATATATACATAGATATAGATATAGGTATAGATATAGATACTAGCTACTACTGCTATATCATATATAGCAGGCCAAATTGCCCCCCTCAATGTGTGACTGTTTCTCTCTTGACATACAGTAACAGGTTTTATTTTGAAAATCGACAGGATGTTTTATTTTATTATTCTCGTAAATTCCTGCCCAGCTCGACCCGCTCTGTGCTGCTTGACGCGACTCAAAGAGGGAAGTGAAAATACACAGTGCGCATTATGTTTAGTGGAGCAGAGTGGAGAGCTGCTTCGGGTGGACACAGGTGTTCACTATAGACAGGCTGCGACACACACAGGTGTTCACTATAGACAGGCTGCGACACACACAGGTGTTCACTATAGACAGGCTGCGACACACACAGGTGTTCACTATAGACAGGCTGCGACACACACAGGTGTTCACTATAGACAGGCTGCGACCAGCTCCGGCGGCCGTAACGCAACGCTTCCTGGTGGAACCTGCCGCTAGAAGTGGGTAGACGCAATCCGTCTGAAAAATAAGTGGGCCCGCGTCTACCCTCCACTACACCACTGGCTATATGTACTGTAAAGCATATAAATATAAACCTTGGATTTAAAAATATCCAATATTCTATTGATTGATATAATCTGAATATCTATTCAGTGATGTAACCATGTTGATGATCATGTAACCAGCTGTCTATTTTTTAGCATGGCTTGAAATTACCTGAATAACTTGGGGAAACAAAAGTGAATTGAAACCCTTCAAAATTCTCAGTCCCCCCCCCATCAAATACCTACAGAAAGTTAGTCAGTTAGTTTAAATATTTGTCCAAAGGTTAACACAGGTTAATGCACTGGAATAAGACCATTATAAAGTGTTGCCCAACTTTATGAGACGATGGCTTACTACCAATAAATTAATTAAAACATCAATTACATGCCTGAAGTGCATTTTCTCCCTTTGCTGCTGCAGCTCAAAGTAACTCTAAAATATAACAAGTCCTTGATTAAATGATCAGGAGGAGAGGGCTCACTCTGTGTGATTTATTTTGTATTTTTATGTGCACAGAAAGTAGCTGACTGATTATTTTGTCATCAGTGAAACAGCTGCATTTCTTAGTATTCATATTGGACATTACTCCTCCTCCATTCATTGTCATGTCACCATTCATTCTCATTTAATGTTTAATACGAAGGTATAGACGAAGCTTTCACTCTTATTTGCCCACCATCAGCACCAATAAATGATCCGTGATATTTTATAATAACAGTCTCTCAGGTAATATTTGTGTGGTATCATCACGTTGAATGGTACTGATCTCGTTCATTGTTCCCAACACAATAGATGTCCCCACACGTTATTACATCCTTCAATACTGGAGGCTACTTGACTTCATGATGGCCCATTGGCAATATTCATAAACACTTTCAAACACAAGGGGAAAGTACTGCAGACACACACACTAGGGATGGCGCCGATCCGATCCAATATCGGTATCGGGTGCCGATATTGGCACTAATTCACGAATCGGATCGGATCGGAATCTGATTTGTTTTTCTTTTTCTTCTTCTTTTTGCAATTCCAGCGCAGGGCCGTAATTTGCCCATGTATATTATAGTATCCTTCTTTGCCTTGTATATTTTCTTAATTGTGTGTGCTTTTTGCAAGGTATATTTAAAAAACAAAATCTTTAATTGGCCAAATCTTTGCCTATACTGTATATTCAAGAAAAATATTGGTATCGGCATAATACACACACACACACACACACACACACACACACACACACACACACACACACACACACACACACACACACACACACACACACACACACACACACTGTCATGATATAGGAGCAGCAATGGAAAGAAAACACAGTCCTATGATGGGAAATTTCAAAGGAAGCCAATAAGATGTTTCATTCCTACTGTATGAAGCCAGATGCCAGAGGCAACAATCCTCATCTTTTCCCATCAAACATTAGATCATATTATTTATCTGATGGGATGTTTGAAGCCTGTCAATTACTCTGACAACAGAGGATGACAAGGGAGAAATCAAGATTAAATGAAATTTTAACGATCCCCGTTGGGGAAATGTGTCATTGAGGGGACAAATAATAATTGGATACAGCAAAGAAAAACAGAATAAAATATATATATATATACAGCAAAATGGGTGTTATAGGATTGTGACCGACAATATATGAATAATATCAAATAAAGTGGATTTTGTTTGTATTTATAGTTTAAAAGCTGAAGGGCTTTTAGCCAATAAGTATTCATCCCCTTTGCACTGACTCTCCAAATTGAGTTACGGAGCATCCGAACTCCGTTGATGCCCTTGAGATGTATTTACAACTTGACTGGAGTCAACCTGTAGCAAATTCAATTTGATCCAGAGTAAAACACACCCAGAATCTCCTATAAGGTCCCACAGATGACGGTGCAGTCCGAGGACTTATTGGTGGACTTCAGCGACAGAACAGAGGCCATTGGGGAAGGAAGGCTATAAAACCATTTGTGTTGCGAGTTCACAGGATAGTAAATGATCAAAGTGTAGAAGTGGCCAGACCCTTCTGAGAGTTGGACGTCTGAACAAACTGAGCAGCCAGGCGAGAGAAGGATGGCAGATTCACTGAGCAGCCAGGCGAGAGAAGGATGGCAGATTCTCAGCTCCTCGGCTGCGGTGGGAGGTCCTGCCAGCAGGGGGACAATCAGTGCAGCAATTGACAAATCGGATGCGTTTGTCCGAGTTGAAAGGAAACCAGTCCTGGAAAAAAGACAATGCAACAAGGCAGGTGAAGGAAGCAGAAGAACACGAGGCAAAAGCCCGTGGTCTGCTGAAGCAGGGTGGGAAGCTGGATGAAGGGGATGAGAGTCCAGGTTGCCCACTAGCGCCTCCTCTGGTCGGTCGGGGGGGCGCCTGGGGGGGAATAGCGTGATCCTCCCACGTGCTACGTCCTGCCGGTGAAACTCCTCGCTGTCCGGTGAAAAGAAGCGGCTGGCGACTACACATGTATCGGAGGAAGCATGGTGCTAGTCTACTACTCTCCCCAGATCGGCAGAGGGGGTGGAGCAATGACCAGGACATTACCAGGGGTAATTGGGCATGACCAATTGGCAGAAAAAGGGGAGGAGTTAAAAAGAAAAGCATAGAGGGAACAATGAATGGGGCCAAATCTAAGCAATGGAGTATTTTGTGTAGCTTAATTCAGGCTACAACACCACCAAATGGAGGAAAAGCCAAGGAGGCTGAATTCTTTCTAAAGGTGCTGAAATACATCTGAAATAATATAACAATGAAAAGCATATGGGAATATGAAGAAAACATCAACGTTTGTTATGCAAGTATAGAAGAATACTTGCCTGATATCAGCCTGAATTGTCAACAGGTTACACTCCATTTCTTCAGTCTGACATCGCCTCCACTCTAACCCATTTCCATGGGCGGGGGATCCTCCAGGGGGATTCGATTTTCCGTAACCAATCACTGAGCCCAACGTATCGGCCCGGAATCTCCTCCAGTGAGGAGAATGCAAGAGACATCTCTCCTTTGAATAAATGCCTGCAAAGCCGAGTGCCGTTTGGATTTATAATTGGTACTTCTATTCAATTTGGAACAGTGTCTATAGCGGTCACCATTGCTGTTAGGTCTGGCACACTTGACAGCGGCGTTAGTCCCACCCGTTGTGCCGTTTATTGGCGCTGATTGGCTAATCTCAGTCCCCCTCGGTGCTCATTGAGCCGAATGTTTTTTCAACAGGAGGAATGGCTGTTTGGTGTCACGATGCCAGACGGAGTAGGAGCGGCCAACTCGGGGGAGTGGACATACTTAGGCGAGCACTCTAATGGATGGAGATACAAATGAGGAGGGAAGATATGGTGACATCACCTTGGTGTGACCCGCCCCTCTGTGTGGGACACTGTTCATTAAGGAGTGAGCATCGCTTTATTGCTTATAGGCAGGAACTCTGGTCTTTAGAGGAGATCTGCTTTCTCACTTTTATCCTGGTGGAAAAAAAAACGTGTCTCTACTACGCTGATCTTAGCAAATGCTGACCTTTCATTGCAGGACAAAAAGAGATTTATAGCACTTTACACATTCGCCTTAGTCTCATAGATCACTTTGATCGCTGTGACAATTTCATTTAATCAGGTAGGAATTTGGAGACTTTTTGTTTTGGCTTCATAGGAATCTCTGCATCAGACCTTTGCAGTATGGCTATCTACTGATAGCTGTAGTTGACACCCACCCGGTGAGAGTAAAGGTCTTTTGCACACACAGTTCGCTTGTTCTTTCCTATATGCGTTTTCTTAATCCGTCATCTGAAAACACAGTCCCAGCTCGCAAAAAGCTATTGACTGATGCGAAAAACCACAGAAAATCGAACCTCGTCCGAAAACTTAAATGACGGATGTAATTGTCGGACTCGGTGTGTCGATGATGATTGACACAAATGAGGTCGTATTCTTTTTTTTTTTCCGTGCGTCAATTTCGAAAGAAAAAACGGACTCTGTGTGCAAAGACTTTAAGGCTGCTTTTATTGCTCATGAGGAAAGCAGAGAGGTTGGAACAGGAATCAGCAGCATCTCCCTGGTGGCCCCAGCTCAGCAAGTGTTGATACATTATAAATCAATTAGCCCCACTTGGCTGCCAACGTTTCTTAGATCTCTGCCTCGTCTCTGACAGAACACTGTTGACTTCTCCTTTTACCTCCCGTTCAGATGGAACAGGGGTTGGTGCTCACCTGGGGAATCCTCATATCTAATGGAAGCTCGGCCAGTCAGACGCAGGGCTGAACAAACCATACATGTAGATCTCAGCGAGTGCTTGTTCATTACCCGCCTGTCGTTATCTTGACAGATTCCGTTTGAGGATTTTGTCTGCTTCCTCAAAACGGCACAAACGCAGCACAGCTTAAGCTCCCCTGAAGATGATCAAGATTGCTTTTGAGAACCTTTCAAGCCAGAGTAACTCAAGTTCACTTCAAACAGTAGATCTAGAACTGGAGCAGGAGAGAATCATAATGGACTTGAAGGGAGTTAAAGCAAAAATAAAAATGCAGAGTTTATGAAATAGCATTTCTTCCCTATTCACCTTATTCCTGGACTTACGTTTCCCACGATTCTCAGCGGTAGCCGGTTGTCGACTTCCTGTTTACATTTTTTTCCACTACCAAGGACGTGCGCGCCGCTGTCAAAGAGTGGGAACGTTTGGCTTATTTTATCCGAAATGGCTAAAAATAGTAACGTTGTGTGGTTGCATAGTGGCGATATTTTACAAAAACTAGGTGAATCTCAATTCACTCGTGGCTTATCTTAGCCGAAATTGCTAAAAAATTGTATGTGGTTGCATAGCGGCCGCTTTTATTTTGAAGGCTAAACGTCCAATTATTAACTCTTATTATTTGGTCATTAAACGGAGCTTTAGCGGTCTCTCTCTTTCAAGATTCAAGATATTGTCACTGTGTTGTACAATTATGCACGTGTGAAATTATTGTGCTATTATGCTACAAGACATAGGTAGGTACAAAGTCACAACAATTATTATGATTATTTTCAGTCTCTTTCGCTATGAACGGTCCTGGGCGGAAACAGGCAGCTGGAAACAGGGAGGGAGGGTGTCATGGAAGCGGCCACGGTCTCACCAGGAAACTCGTGAATAGTTCCCTCGTCATCCCGACGCTTATTATTATAAACCAAACATCAAAAATAACATCTCCACCCTTTTGCTTTGCTCATAGTCTTCAACTAAACCCTAAATATTGCAGTATAAAACATATAAAACCCATTTTAATCATATATATTTTTTTGGGGGGGGGATTGACAATGCAATTCCAATACAAAACAGCAGAGGGTGCTGCAGCACCTGCAGCACCCCCACTTCCCGCGGCCCTGATTCTAAAGAAGCAGCACCCACGGGGCCTCCGCCATCGGGCACTCAGGCTGACAGTGGTGGCGAAAGGTTTTGTGCCGGCTCGCCTGTTGTTGAGTGCCATTCTGCATTATATTTCAAGCTTTAATCCCGGGGTCGTCCATCTTGGCTTCCTGCCTCACTCGGCTCATTACAGCGATCCTCTCTGACATAATACTTCTGGGATCGTCTCGCTTGCCAACGCAGCCTCTTCCCTAAGTGTGGGTCATCACGACTGACCTGTCTGCTGGCTGGGCTGCTGCGCTATGCAGAAATAACTTCTCACATATTCTTCTCCTCGTTCTCAGCTGTGGCAACCTCTGTCCATTTCATTAGAATGCTTCACACTCACCTGTCCTAAGCCTGCTCTCCTCACACTCCATCTCCAAGGTAAATGTAGCCTAGCTTTATCCACCTTATTTCTAGATGCCATGATGATGATGATGATGATGATGATGCCATGATGCCTTACGTGAAATATGGCTGCTTCTCCCGTTGTAATCCTCCCAGCACCCCCGTTACGTTGCTGACACAGACACAGACACACTGTGGCCCGTAGATCTCCGTGAAGTGAGCAACAATCTCCCACAGTTTGACTTCCAGTTTAGTGATTATATAACCCTAAACCCCCGTAGCACGTCCAGCTTGGCAAAAATCTTAATGATGATAAATATCCCGAGTTGTTCAAAGAGCAACAGAAATAGCGGATGTGATAGATACAATTATTACATTCCCTCAAATAAGTCGTCAAACGAGTGTATTTGTGACAAGCAACTTTTTTCCCCTCAGCGTCGGAGTTTTAACGAGGAAATGCGCAAGCTGCAACAATCAGTCACATTCGGACCTTGCACCCATAATTATTCAAAAATAAGATGGATAAGATAAAAAAGGTGATGATATCAACAGGTTAGGAGAAGAATAAAAACATGAATGATGTCCTGGAGACATCGAGTGCACTTTGATTGGAGCAGGGTATTTATCAGTACACTTGGTTATCTACAGTTTTTGTTTCAGTTTTTGTTCAGCTGATAGTACAATGCAAGACAGTGCATTGCAGGGCATCACATTGAACTATCACACAATAAAAGCCTGCCAAGTTGAGTGATTATGACTTAATGATGTCCTGGAGATATCATTAAGTGAAGTGCTTTTTTTCTTTCTGTAATAGTTGTATTATTAATGTTATGGAAGTTCTGATACTTAAAAGAAAACGTTCAGCTTATGAAACTTGCTTCTGTCATTGAGCTATTTTCAGCCACCAGGAGCTAGAAAATATTATATGTATCACTTACTTACATCCTGTTGAAATCCATGCTTCACATTTCATGTAGGCATTATTTGTCCGATGTGTTCTTTATTTGTGAGGGACTTTATGCTGGTGGGGTTGCATTTTCATCGGGCGCCATGCAGCGCACACTTTCTGTTTCTCTCGCCTGCGTTTGGTATTTTGGTGACTCACCGTGAAGTTGACTGCGCCTAAGTGGGAGCCTGGGAGGAGAGATGCAGTGTTCAATACTATAAGCTCATCAAATGTAGATTAATATTGCATGTTGCACATACAGTGCTGAAAAATGCCTTCAAAAGAAAAGGAGAAAAATGAAAGAGGTGAAAAATGATAGAGAAAGCCAGAGGCAGTATGTGTTTATCCAGAGAGGAAACAGGTGAGAGAGGGGGAGTCAGAGGCAGTATGTGTTTATCCAGAGAGAAAAAAGGGTGAGAGAGTGGGAGTCAGAGGCAGTATGTATTTATCCAGAGAGAAAACAGGTGAGAGAGGAGGAGTCAGAGGCAGTATGTGTTTATCCAGAGAGAAAACAGGTGAGAGAGGAGGAGTCAGAGGCAGTATGTGTTTATCCAGAGAGAAAACAGGTGAGAGAGGAGGAGTCAGAGGCAGTATGTGTTTATCCAGAGAGAAAACAGGTGAGAGAGGAGGAGTCAGAGGCAGTATGTGTTTATCCAGAGAGAAAACAGGTGAGAGAGGAGGAGTCAGAGGCAGTATGTGTTTATCCAGAGAGAAAACAGGTGAGAGAGGAGGAGTCAGAGGCAGTATGTGTTTATCCAGAGAGAAAACAGGTGAGAGAGGGGGAGTCAGAGGCAGTATATGTTTATCCAGAGAGAAAACAGGTGAGAGAGGAGGAGTCAGAGGCAGTATGTGTTTATCCAGAGAGAAAACAGGTGAGAGAGGAGGAGTCAGAGGCAGTATGTGTTTATCCAGAGAGAAAACAGGTGAGAGAGGGGGAGTCAGAGGCAGTATGTGTTTATCCAGAGAGAAAACAGGTGAGAGAGGGGGAGTCAGAGGCAGTATGTGTTTATCCAGAGAGAAAACAGGTGAGAGAGGAGGAGTCAGAGGCAGTATGTGTTTATCCAGAGAGAAAACAGGTGAGAGAGGAGGAGTCAGAGGCAGTATGTGTTTATCCAGAGAGAAAACAGGTGAGAGAGGAGGAGTCAGAGGCAGTATGTGTTTATCCAGAGAGAAAACAGGTGAGAGAGGGGGAGTCAGAGGCAGTATATGTTTATCCAGAGAGAAAACAGGTGAGAGACGGGGAGTCAGAGGAAGTATGTGTTTATCCAGAGAGAAAACAGGTGAGAGAGGGGGAGTCAGAGGCAGTATGTGTTTATCCAGAGAGAAAACAGGTGAGAGAGGGGGAGTCAGAGGCAGTGTGTGTTTATCCAGAGAGAAAACAGGTGAGAGAGGAGTCAGAGGCAGTATGTGTTTATCCAGAGAGAAAACAGGTGAGAGAGGAGGAGTCAGAGGCAGTATGTGTTTATCCAGAGAGAAAACAGGTGAGGGAGGAGGAGTCAGAGGCAGTATGTGTTTATCCAGAGAGAAAACAGGTGAGGGAGGGGGAGTCAGAGGCAGTGTGTGTTTATCCAGAGAGAAAACAGGTGAGAGAGGAGGAGTCAGAGGCAGTATGTGTTTATCCAGAGAGAAAACAGGTGAGAGAGGGGGAGTCAGAGGCAGTATGTGTTTATCCAGAGAGAAAACAGGTGAGAGAGGAGGAGTCAGAGGCAGTATGTGTTTATCCAGAGAGAAAACAGGTGAGAGAGGGGGAGTCAGAGGCAGTATGTGTTTATCCAGAGAGAAAACAGGTGAGAGAGGGGGAGTCAGAGGCAGTATGTGTTTATCCAGAGAGAAAACAGGTGAGAGAGGAGGAGTCAGAGGCAGTATGTGTTTATCCAGAGAGAAAACAGGTGAGGGAGGGGGAGTCAGAGGCAGTGTGTGTTTATCCAGAGAGAAAACAGGTGAGAGAGGAGGAGTCAGAGGCAGTATGTGTTTATCCAGAGAGAAAACAGGTGAGAGAGGAGGAGTCAGAGGCAGTATGTGTTTATCCAGAGAGAAAACAGGTGAGAGAGGAGGAGTCAGAGGCAGTATGTGTTTATCCAGAGAGAAAACAGGTGAGAGAGGAGGAGTCAGAGGCAGTATGTGTTTATCCAGAGAGAAAACAGGTGAGAGAGGAGGAGTCAGAGGCAGTATGTGTTTATCCAGAGAGAAAACAGGTGAGAGAGGAGGAGTCAGAGGCAGTATGTGTTTATCCAGAGAGAAAACAGGTGAGAGAGGGGGAGTCAGAGGCAGTGTGTGTTTATCCAGAGAGAAAACAGGTGAGAGAGGGAGTCAGAGGCAGTATGTGTTTATCCAGAGAGAAAACGGGTGAGAGAGGGAGTCAGAGGCAGTATGTGTTTATCCAGAGAGAAAACAGGTGAGAGAGGAGGAGTCAGAGGCAGTATGTGTTTATCCAGAGAGAAAACAGGTGAGAGAGGGGGAGTCAGAGGCAGTATGTGTTTATCCAGAGAGAAAACAGGTGAGAGAGGAGGAGGCAGAGGCAGTATGTGTTTATCCAGAGAGAAAACAGGTGAGAGAGGGGGAGTCAGAGGCAGTATGTGTTTATCCAGAGAGAAAGCAGGTGAGAGAGGGGGAGTCAGAGGCAGTATGTGTTTATCCAGAGAGAAAACAGGTGAGAGAGGAGGAGTCAGAGGCAGTATGTGTTTATCCAGAGAGGAAACAGGTGAGAGAGGGGGAGTCAGAGGCAGTATGTGTTTATCCAGAGAGAAAACAGGTGAGAGAGGGGGAGTCAGAGGCAGTATGTGTTTATCCAGAGAGAAAACAGGTGAGAGAGGAGGAGGCAGAGGCAGTATGTGTTTATCCAGAGAGAAAACAGGTGAGAGAGGGGGAGTCAGAGGCAGTATGTGTTTATCCAGAGAGAAAACAGGTGAGAGACGGGGAGTCAGAGGCAGTATGTGTTTATCCAGAGAGAAAACAGGTGAGAGAGGAGGAGGCAGAGGCAGTATGTGTTTATCCAGAGAGAAAACAGGTGAGAGAGGGGGAGTCAGAGGCAGTATGTGTTTATCCAGAGAGAAAACAGGTGAGAGACGGGGAGTCAGAGGCAGTATGTGTTTATCCAGAGAGAAAACAGGTGAGAGAGGGGGAGTCAGAGGCAGTATGTGTTTATCCAGAGAGAAAACAGGTGAGAGAGGGGGAGTCAGAGGCAGTATGTGTTTATCCAGAGAGAAAACAGGTGAGAGAGGAGGAGGCAGAGGCAGTATGTGTTTATCCAGAGAGAAAACAGGTGAGAGAGGGGGAGTCAGAGGCAGTATGTGTTTATCCAGAGAGAAAACAGGTGAGAGAGGGGGAGTCAGAGGCAGTATGTGTTTATCCAAAGAGAAAACAGGTGAGAGAGGGGAGTCAGAGGCAGTATGTGTTTATCCAGAGAGAAAACAGGTGAGAGAGGGGAGTCAGAGGCAGTATGTGTTTATCCAGAGAGAAAACAGGTGAGAGAGGGGAGTCAGAGGCAGTATGTGTTTATCCAGAGAGAAAACAGGTGAGAGAGGGGGAGTCAGAGGCAGTATGTGTTTATCCAGAGAGAAAACAGGTGAGAGAGGAGGCAGAGGCAGTATGTGTTTATCCAGAGAGAAAACAGGTGAGAGAGGGGGAGTCAGAGGCAGTATGTGTTTATCCAGAGAGAAAACAGGTGAGAGAGGGGGAGTCAGAGGCAGTATGTGTTTATCCAGAGAGAAAACAGGTGAGAGAGGGGAGTCAGAGGCAGTATGTGTTTATCCAGAGAGAAAACAGGTGAGAGAGGGGAGTCAGAGGCAGTATGTGTTTATCCAGAGAGAAAACAGGTGAGAGAGGGGAGTCAGAGGCAGTATGTGTTTATCCAGAGAGAAAACAGGTGAGAGAGGAGGAGTCAGAGGCAGTATGTGTTTATCCAGAGAGAAAACAGGTGAGAGACGGGGAGTCAGAGGCAGTATGTGTTTATCCAGAGAGAAAACAGGTGAGAGAGGAGGAGTCAGAGCACCATGTTTTGTGGGGCAGCTAAAATCCAGACGGATAAATGGATAATAGAGAAATAGAGAAATGCTCTTTAGAAGGCCTCCACAGAGACTCAGAGTTCTGTATCATCAAATCCCAAAGGGCTCAGAGTTTTTTTATTGCAAAATGTGAAACATGTAAGCACTAATCTCTCTACTAATAATTACAGGAATCTGTGTGTGTGTGTGTGTGCGTGTGCGTGTGTGTGTGTGTGTGTGTGTGTGTGTGTGTGTGTGTGTGTGTGTGTGTGTGTGTGTGTGTGTTCTCCACCTATCTCGAGCACCATTTGTGCGGTACAGTGTGTACTGTACCAAGGCTGTTCCTGTGTGTGTTCCCTCCTCCAGGCTCTTATCTGCTTCCAAATGAATGCACTTCCATTCTCATTGTTCCTGCTCCTGCTTGGATTCAGATGTCAACCTGAGGGCATCATCACTCGGCTCTGTCACACTATAAAAGCCTGCCAGGTAGTTTGTGATCAAGTATACTGAGTTGAGTTGTTGATTTTTTAAAGCTATCATGTAGCTTAAGGGCTGGCTCATTATGCTTTCCGCATCAGCGAGGAACGCGAGTGTCCGCGCGGAAAAGTGACGTCAAATCAGCAGACACGCCCCTCCGCAAGGCTCCGTGCGGACGGTTTTCGCCTGGCCGTGCACCCCCACAAATGTGTAACTACGCCGACGCAGCTGGCGGACCAAATGGGAGAAAATGGCAGAAGCACAGGAGCTGATGGTTTTCATCGCTGACAAACCGCACAGAGTATAAAAGCTCAAACGTTTTCGCGCCATGTTTCCGCGTCTCTCATTTCCGTGCGGCCGGCCAAAGCGTCAAGCATAATCCAGGCTTTAGCCTGCACCTCATGTAATCCAGGCTTTAGCCTGCACCTCATGAGCACAAAACAGCCCTGAGAGTTTGGAGAAGTCGTCACATGCAAACGTTGCACGCCACTTCCCTCTGTACATACTGCCTTTTATCAGTGCCGTCGTACACGTGTTCTTAAGTGTTCGCCAGCTGTGTCTTTGGACACGGGCCAGCTGCTCGTGTTGCTCCGAGGAGAACATGATGTTTATATTTGGAGATCTAAAAATGTCTCTGCCCATAAAACACTGACCCGATTATGAAGGTACAGTTTAGGGTACAGCTAGGAAGTGATCCTGGGAGGATGGGAAGTCTGAGACACTTGATGGCCACACAGACTCTTTGCCGCTCTGCCCATTCTAAAGTCAATGCTAATGTGATCAATGCAATGGAAACGGATGAAGCGAATCTCCCGTTGTCTCTCCATTCACAAACCATGCAGTTTCATGTTGACATGTCAGCATAGCTACACTAAATAGAGCTAACCAATAATGGTAAACATGTGGTGTGTAAACTTTAAACAGAAGACTGTGATTAATGTGATTCACTTCTGGAATTGCTCCGTGGATTATAACGTTATGCTTGCAGTTGAAGGGTAGCGCCTGGTAATCCAGAAATTGCATCTTGTCTATGTACCTTTGTATATGATCAAGAAACTTTAAATTTAAATGCCAGCAGCAGAGCAGCAGAGGCAGACCGCCTCAAACACCAGGTGATTGACAGCTCTATAATACACATAATAGCAGCGGATGGAAACGCGCATTTTATTTTGCCGACTTTCTGAAAATGCGATTGAAATGTGCGGTACGTTTGGATGGAAACCCAACTACAGTCTGCTAAGACATATCAGAGTGCATGAAGCTTGGTGCACATAGTTATATCTTAAACCATTTTAAAAGCGGGATGGTTCTGGGGCGGCGATGTCAATCTGCTACTGCTGCTATTTTGGTGAAAGTAATGCAAAAATCGTGTAATAAGTAACAAGTTACTTTAAACAGACAGTAATGTAAAGTAACTTATTACTTTCAAATGAAAGTCACTAGTAATATTATATTTTGAAAGTAACTTGCCCAACACTGCATTTGAAGCGTTTTCTGAAAATCGAAAAAAAAAAAAAAAATGCATTTACGCTTCAAAAGTCATAAAAGTGGTCCTCGTTTGTGAAGATGATCTTTGTGAAGATGATGTTGCTGAAAGCACACTTCTCTCATAACCTTGTGTTAAAGCACAGACCTTATTTCATGCGTTTAACCAAAATCCCCATTCACTTTCCACCTTATGAACCAAAGTGCTTCTTTCTTTCTTTTTTTACCGAAAAGCTACGTCTGGACTCATTCCTGCGGTCCTCTATTCCCCTGTAGTGTGGTGCCAGCATCACCTGAGGGTCATATCTCTTACTTCCACGTCCAAATGCCACTTGACCCAGAAGTCGTGCGTTTCTCTCGCCGCTAATCCTGTTTCTGGACAGTGGAGAGACACGGGAGGCATCATAATCCCAGTTTCAAAAACTCCAGACTAGGTTGCCTGGGCAACTGGTGCGAGTAGTGAACAGAGCTGGCTGAGTGTGTACACACACAGACAAACACACACATACGTATACACACACACACACACACACACACACACACACACACACACACACACACACACACACACACACACACACACACACACACACACACACACACACACACACCACACACACACACACACACACACACCCACCCACCCACACACACACACACACACACACACACACACTCCTGTGGGGTTTTTGAGGTGTTTTCCTGCTGTTGAATCCCCAAGTGTAATAGTCTCAATAGTCTCTGCTGCCTGATGCTTCTCTACACTCTATTGGATCTGTAGCCTAGTTGTTGGATGGATATGAATAATGTGCACTGGTTAAAACCAAAATGTTTATTATTAGGGGTCCAAGCACGAAGTGCGTGGATCCCTATTGTATCTGTTCCGTTTATTATTATTTTTCTTATTCTCCGCTAAAACAGTATGCACGGCAAAAACTGTAAGGGCTACAGTAGCCAGACTTTGCACATAGGTTGGAAATGTGCCCCACTACTCAGAGACAAAAAATTAGCCATATTGACCAGATGGTGGCGCTATAACAGACCATTTCACGTATTGGACCATAACTGCTGAACCGTGAGGCGTAGAATCAAAATTCCACATCTGCTGGATTCCCTGGATCAATACGCATCTATCCATATAGACCACGCCCATTTAAGTCTGCTAGATTTTCCGCCATCTTGGACTTTCTCAAAAAAAAAAAAAACGAACTCGTCCTAGGCCATCTGCCCGAATGAGCGCAAACTTTTTGTGTGTCATCTCTGGACTTCCCTGATTAAAAATCTTAGAAAGAATTTGGATACGTGAAACCGTCTTGAAATGATAAATGTTTAAACTTTTGTGTATTTACTTTTGTTCTTTTCCTGCCCTAAAAGTGTGTGGATCTCAGAAACCATACACCCCCCATCACCCAAACTTTCCACACAGGTTCACGACATCACCCACTACTCAGAGTAAAAAAATTACACCAATCCACCAGATGGTGGCGCTATAACAGCCAACCACCACTACTACTGCCGCTGCTGCTACTACTACTACTACTATTCTTAGTACTTCTGCTGCTACTATTGCTACCACTCCCACTACTACCAACACTACTACTACTACTATTACTACTACTGCTACTACTACTACTACTAGTACTGCTTGGAAACCGTCAGGTCACCGGATCTACACACACACACACACACACACACACACACACACGCACACGCGCACACACACACACGTACACACACGCACACACATATACACCACACCTGCACCTAATTCTGGACTGATCACCACACACCTGCACTTAAGACGCTAATCAGCCTCTACACTCAGTGTGTGTCCGTTACTGCAGTAGAGGCTGTGTTGGTGTTTCAGTCTGGTGTTTATCCTCCCTTCAGATGCATTATTAAGTAAGTTGTAGTTTTGTTAGCCATTGTTGAATTGCCATTCCAAGCCATCCTGATCTTAAAGGTGAATTGCATATGTTTTTCTCTTTAGCCATGGTTAAAATATATTGTTTATTGTTTGTTTGATTGTTATATTGTTTTTTATTGCTAAACATACTACTTCCTATGACTATTTTGTCTGTTTGCACACGCACACGCGCACACACACACGCACACACACACACACACACGCACACGCACACTAAAATGGCCACCACTGGTGTACTTCATCTCCCAGAGTGCTTCACTCACTCACTTGTGGATTGTGCCACGTGGGTGGGGAGATGGGTGGAGCTATGGCTATAAAAGAAGTGCAAAACTTGCCCCAAACCCCAGTCTGCTGCTACAGAGGTGCTGTGAGCCAGTCCAACTCATGCTGACCTTAAAGGTGAATTGCATATGTTTTTTTCTTTAGCATGGTTGAAATATATTGTTTATTGTTGCTTTAATTGATTGTTACATTGTTTGTTTATTGCTAATTTGATGTCATTTGGATTGCTTGTTAACATTGTGTATTTGCGTAAATAATTCTGTTTGTGTTCTTATCCACAGACAACATGCTGATTGCCTCACTGTCACTTTTGATGTTGGGAAAATAAAATCACCCTGCACCTTGTCCTGCTGTGTGCCTGCCATCTTTCCTTGTGGTTTTATCTGGGTCCAGTGCTGAGGGGTCACATTGCCCTCACCTGTTCATAGGTGTGACACGCATTAACCGCTCATCCTGGCTGATATTTTACCACATGTTGAACAGAGTTGCTTTAACTTAAGAACACATAATTTGATAATTGTAAACCCAGTTCACCAATGTTTACACTGCAAAATGTATCACCAATGTATTTTACATGAAACAGAAGTTGGCGGGCTTGTAATCCTGCAGTGTGACTGAGCCAATCAGAGTTGGGCTGTGGTCAGGCTCTGTACCAGGTGCACTGAATCACTGATGAATGGAGATGGTGCAAGACAGTTGGCAGTATAGAGGGAACGTTTTTTAACATCCAATTCAACTTATCTTTGAAACCTGCTGAATGAAACCTCCAAAAGCCAAATCTGTGAGTTTAAAGGGAGGTTTACACAATCTGAAATATATTTTCAATGTTATGTAAAGGGAGGTATGAAGGTAATTTGAAGTGATGGCAATGTGTTGTGATTTGAAATGTATTCCTATCTTGTGTTTTAATTAAAGCCAACTGAGATGTTAGTTTTGGCCTTAAAGGGACACTCCACCGAAAACGGAAACAATGCTTATTTATTTTGCACATCTCGCACATCCGAAAACAGTTTAGCAGGCATTCATTTAGTTTGACACTTATTGAGTTGATTTGTGAAAGGTATAGTTTGGTTTATTTGAAGTGGGGTACTATGCGGTACTTGCATGCAGTCGGTGTACTGGGTAAAGCACTCTGGACGCATCACACACAGAGATAGAACTGTACTCTAACCACAACAGAGCTGTCTGCTGAGTGAAGTTGACCATGAGAAAAAACAAATACATAGAATCCTTCCATACTGCTCACCTGGTGTAATCAAACTCTCCACAAGCCCTGAGATGCCAAGTTGACTTGAAAATGTCATTTACACCCTGATTCTAGCTTAAATGTTCACTGTAGCAAGGTTGTACCTTAGTTGGTGTAATTCAGCCGCTAGCTCCAGTGCACATTGCCACACACACACACACACACACACACACACACACACACACTACTATTACTACTGCTACTACTGCTTGAACCCGGTCAGGTCACCAAATCTCAACCAAACTTTGTGCACTTGTGCACATACCAACTCTGATTAAATGTGCAATTCAGTGTCTATATTATCTGACATACACCCCCCAAGTCACCGGAAGCTTGGACCCCGCATCGCCGCTTGCGGCTATATTTATTATTATTATTATTATTATTATTTACTTAATTATTATTACTATTATTATTATTATTAATAACTTAATTTGTATATTATTATTATTATTATTATTTACTTAATTAGTATTACTATTATTATTATTATTATTATTATTATTATTATTATTATTATTATTACTATTATAATTTTGATTCATTATTATTAGGGGTTCAAGCCCAGAAGGGGTGATTTCATTGCAGTTGGGAAAAGGCTTGAACGCCTGTGGCCACTTGCAGCTATATTTATTTATTATTACTGCTTTAACGTTCAGCCAGTTTTCTTTTAAGAGTGTTTCTTTCTTCTTTTCTCTTTTTCTTTTTTGAAAATTTTACTTAATTTTTTTTACCCATCATGCCCCGTAAAATCAGCTAATATCATGCTACAGTCAAATCAGCTAATATCATGCTACAGTCAAATCAGCTAATATCATGCTACAGTCAGTGCACAGGTATTTTTTGATAAAGAAAGAAGGAAAGAAAAAAAGCCCACCGTGGAAATCATATTTCCATTACTTCTAAGGCCACATGCCAAATTCCATGTGAAAGGGAAAGTACAAACCAAGGGTCTCTCTCTCTCTCTCTCTCTCTCTCTCTCTCTCTCTCTCTCTCTCTCATACCTGCATGGACAAACCAGGTCCCTTGCTTTTTGCCCATCATTTCCACTTAACTTTAGCATTATCATGCATGTTCAAGATGTGAGAAATTGCACATAACCACATCATTTTCATTTCCACCGCCTATGTCTCTCTATGTCTCTCTCGCCAGCCACACTGACAGTCCCTCAGATGCTGCCTTCCTCTTCCCTGGTGTGCCACACACACACACACACACATACACACACACACGCACGCACACACACACACACACACACACACACACGCACACACACACACACACACACGCGCACGCACACACACACACACACACACACACACACGCACACACACACGCACGCATGCTGCCTGTAAAGCAGTGGTGCTGCTGTGTTCACACTCACAGCTCACCTGTACCAAGTTGGCTGTTAGCCATTAGCCATTAGCTGGGCCATTCAAAACAAGTCGAGTGGAGGATGTTTGGCCTGATGATGATCTGTCTGGACAGGGTAGCTAGTCAAGATAGCGAGTGTTAGGGTCACCTGTCAGGTTCCGTAGACCATAGAAACTGTGGGTGCCACGTTCAATTACTAACAAATCCAAGTGTCCGTTACTCAAGTCGTCCTTGAGACACACAGTGAGAGCCGTATCATTCCTCTAGTTCTGTCATCCACTGTTCCAATGTTTACCTGTGGGGAACGAATATCAAGTGCTGGAACATAACTTACTAACTTAGCACCCATCAACAGTCAACAGAAGACAGGTGAGTTTGAACAGAAGACAGGTGAGTTTGAACAGAAGACAGGTGAGTTTGAACAGAAGACAGGTGAGTTTGAACAGAAGACAGGTGAGTTTGAACAGAAGACAGGTGAGTTTGCCAAACAGCTGCAGTCTGACAGATTATGCAGCACCTAATTAACTCTGCACACTCTCAGAGAAACCAGTGGTTCATTTGATGTCATTTACATTGAGAAGCAGATTGGAATCTAAAAATGTTTGATGCAATACAAACGTCAGAAGGCTATATTTTGTCTTCGGACATCAATTTTCTACAACACAAATATATTTCATGTAACTTTATGTTACATATTTCATGTAACTTTACTGTACATTCCTTCATTCATCTGCTTTATTCCGATTTACGGTAGGATGACAAGATGGCTAGAGCTGATGTCAGCATGCGCCAGGCAGAAGGCAGCATGCGCACCTGGACAGGTTGCCAGTCCATCACAGGGTGAAACTGTACATTGACCTGTTTTTTTTTACCAAAATCTTTTTCTTTGTATTTCTCTCCCATTTTCTCTCCCGATAGACCCATTTCACGGGGGCCATTTTGTGCCGAAAAGGCAGGATAAACACAGGTAACACACTAATGAGGGTTTCCAAATTCCAATCATGGAAGTTGGAAACCCTCATTAGTGTTTTGCTTGCACCTGTGTTTACCCTGCCTTTTCGGCACAAAATGGCCCCCGTGAAAAGGATCCATTGTTCTCGGACAATTCCACCTGCTTTGTTTCCCGGCCGTTGCTCCACCCACTCGATCTGGGGAGAGTTGTAAACTAGTACATGCTTCCTCCGCTTCTTTACACCTGACAGCGAGGAGTCTCACCGGCAAGACGCAGCGCATAGGGAGGGGATCACGCTACCCCCCCCCCCCCCCAGTGAAGAAACTATTATGAGTTGATGATTTTTATGCAGGAGATTGATGCATTTTACAAGATGTTTAGTTCTTTTGGCTGAGAGAACAATAGTGTTTGAAGTAGGCCCACTAGAGCCGTACGCAGAGTAATGATCATAAATCTTGCAATCAACAGCCCAAGTAATTGCTTGACACCCTATTTACACACAATTTAGCATGGAATTCCATTTTGCAGGATACACTGTGGGGCTATTAGGTTCCTGATGTGGTCATTGTCTACTCCAGTTTTGCGTCCTCAACCAAATCTAATTTTATTGAGAGAAGATCCCTCGAGTGAACACTCTCAAGTGCTACATTAGGCTTCTCTAATCGAGACGAAGGAGAGCTACTTCATTCTATCCACCTTATTCCTCGCTGCCATGATGCCTTACGTGAAATATGGCTGCTCCTTCCGGTGTCATCCTCCCAGGCCCCTCCCCCCTCCTCCTCCCAGGCCCCTCCCCCCTCCTCCTCCCAGCCCCCCCTCCTCCTCCCAGGCCCCTCCCCCCTCCTCCTCCCAGCCCCCCTCCTCCTCCCAGGCCCCTCCCCCCTCCTCCTCCCAGCCCCCCTCCTCCTCCCAGGCCCCTCCCCCCTCCTCCTCCCAGGCCCCTCCCACCGTGGACCGTGACACGGAGACAACATAGCCCCGTCTAGGTAAACCGTTTCAAAGCCATAGGCGAAGGGAGCCAATCACGTGCAGCTTGGCCAAACTCGCTGATAGATATCCCGACTTGTTCAAAGAGCAACAGGTTAGCAGATGTGATAGATAACATTATTACATTCCCTCAAATAAGTCGGCAAAACCGGTGTTATTTTTGTGACGAGCAACTTTTTTCGGAGTTTGACGAGGAAACGCCCTCTGCCAACAAGTAACGTTAACACCCGGCTGCAACAATCAGGCACGTTCTAGAC